>NW_003546415.1:71590-75311 GCF_000090795.2 Amphimedon queenslandica | reverse complement strand
TACTAAAAATACTAAAACTATACTAAAAATATGCGACTAGAAGCTGCATGCAGTCAAATAGTTCGTTTACAAGAATCCTCCTTCAAACTTAAACTGGCGGCCACGTCCTACTTCAGTGAGCGTAACTTTCAACCCATCAGGATAGTCGCTCAAATCAAATTCAGTCAAAGAACTTGTAATTTCCATAGCACTGAAGACATCACCCTCAACCATGTTAGAGACAACTGCAAAGTAAAGCTTAGGCTTGAGCATGATGACAGCTTGACTACCAACGTGGACATCTTTTTCAACAACTAGAAGACCACCATCCTTGTAAACACCAACATCAAACATGCGTCCACTCCATGTACAAGGTGGAAGATTCTTGACAACAATAGATCCATTTGGATTGGCTTGAGTATTGGCAACTAAATAAAGAGAAACAGAGAAAAAAGGGAAAATGACTCATGTCAGTACCAGAGTGGGGGCATTAAGTGATTATCAGAAACTACATGTACTTGTCAGGCAGTCAGATCAATATCTTTGACCAAAGGAAAAAATGTACCTTTGTTTAAGCTTGGTGTGGAAGTAATGGTATCATGAGAGAGCTCCCAAGTTGATCCTAATTCTGCAGGAAACGGTCCAGCCTTATGCAATCCTGTTCTAGTAGTGTATATAACACCAACACCTAAGGAAACAGGATAGACAAAGTCGACTTGGCTCTGTGCCCTAAGGATTTTCCAGGCAGAATAGTACACCTTTGGAGTGCTGACATTGAAGTTCTTTGTGAACACAACAACTGCAAAATCGGTGTTACCAGTGGCATTAACGTAAGAAACTTTTATATTTGAAGTAGCCATGGCTGCTTACTAGCTCCAACTTCTTTTCTTTCTTATAGCGAAAAAAGAAAATAATGCTTGTAATAATGTGGAGAAGAGGTAAAGCCCTTTTTATACCCTGCAAATCAGACAACATTGACCATGAGTGCATGACTTCACTTCTACATGTACCGTAATTTTCCTTTTTTCGTTGTGGAAATATTTTCGTATGGTATAATGACGAATTATTTTAGAAACCAAAATTTGGGATCCAATTCATCAACGAAAGAGGTATCATCTTGCAGCTCTAACCGTCCTTGCTCTATCCATTGGTGTTTGCCGTACTTCAATCTGTCATTTCATTACTGAGTTATAAAATAAAAGGTCCACCATGTGTACTTCAGAGCTATAGATAGTGCTGAGGGCCTGGGTAGAATACCGTAATAGTTTGAAAAGAGAATAGTGGGTGGACTTTAAGAATAATGGGAGTGGTTTGCGGGATTCTCTAGCTCTAGCTAGTGATAATAGCTAACTAACTAGTAATGATAGTTAATTGAGTAATAATAATAGTTAATTAATTATTAATAACTTGTAATTAGTGAACTAACAAAATTTTTGGGTTACTTTTAAATGTGGGTACTATTAATTGCGAATTTTGCGTTTGGGTTAAAAATCGCAATTATTAATACTCGCAATTATTAATAATGACATCATGATGCCATATAACTATTAGTAATAATTACTTAATCGCAATTTTTAATACCAGCAAAATCTACCTTGTGTTAAAATCGCAAAATTTAGTACCCGCAATTAAAAGTCACTCTAAGGTAAATGGAATTTAAGGTGGGAATAATATGTAATTTTTTGAGAATAATGAACATTGTTTACAAGAATAACAGAATAGAATAATGACTGATTTTTGAGAATAATAGCCTCAGCCCTAGCTATAGATCTGGAAGTTACATCTGCACATGCGCATTAAAGTTATAAATTAAAATTAGGTTTATTAATAATTCATTATATTAAGTTCAAGTTAAAACAAGACACAAACAGAAAAAAAGAAGACAATTTTATTTTATATTATAACAATCACAACAAGACCAATGTTTGGCTTTTGGAGGATATTTTAAACTTAAGCATTTAAAATGAAACCAGTTCAAACAGCAAACACACACAACTGATGACTGATTGTCACCATCAATCATACATGTACATCTTTCACAATAGTACACAGCGTTCCTCCGAATTGTGTCTGCAACATTCTCAATTGCCATCCATGCATCTTTAGTACAATATTTTCTACAGCTCTCTAAACACACATTTTCATCTTATGCTGCGTTTACACTACAGAAGTGGGCCAAACTGTGCTGAACCAGACTGAGCTGGCCCTGCTGTACTAACCATGCTGGCCTGGTTTGGCCCAGCTCACTTCAGCTCAGTTTGGTTACTGTTTACACTATCAAATGAAACTGTGCTGGCCCACTTTAAACAGGGCTGGCTCAATAAAAAGAAGCTAGTGTAAACACAGTATAAGCAAGAAGCTGCCACTTTTTCAGGCCTAATTTCAAGCTCCTCTTCCTGTACTATTCTGTCACCATTTACAGCTTCATTGGCTACAACAGCATCAACAAACCATGTATGAAAAAGAAAAAAATTATTTGTATATCTGGCAATTAATTGAAAAAACTACACTGAATGAACCGTTAATGATGGGCATACTATACTTTGGTGATGTGTAATAGCCCCACCCTTTAGCCCATATGCACATACACCTCAATTATAGACAAAACCATAGAACTCAGAGTCAATGATAGCCCAGTCATGTATAATTGTTAATGTTCTTGCCTCTTAGTTTGTTTCTAATTTCTTTCCACTATTAATTGATGTAGTCTCCATATTGTTATACTAACAAGAGGCAGTTTCGATGCTATTGTCATCTTTACACATTTTTCAAAGGACTCCATTACTATACACAATATTGAGAGTGTAAAATACAATCAATAATAATTATACCTTGGGGAGGTCTGGGTAATTACGTTTACTTCAAATTGTCTTGGAAACTTTCAAAACATGTCCTAGAGTATTTGTATCAATAGCAGCTGTAAAATGATTAAAAAAAAACAATTAAACGAGGCACCTATGGTGCGTGGCCTTGCTGCAATATCTGTTTGATTATCAACATTAAAAGAACTTTGACACATGAAGAGAGTCTTTTACATCATCAACTAACTGCAATTATGGCAGCAAATAGGTCATGTGAGAAAGAAGCTTAACTTTTTCCCTCAACTACTTCTTGCTTCTTTTTCCCTCAACTACTTCTTGCCCATGCTAATCACTGGTGAGGCCAATGGCATTACAACCTCATCTAAACTAATGATGTTGAAAAACTAATAACTACAATAACTACAGAAACAATTGCAAAGCCTGGCATTACAATAACTAGTTTTGTTTTAGATAACTATAACTAAAACCAAGACGAGGTGAAGAGTTCATTCAGTTTGTATTATACTATAGTATAATGAGAATAATGTGTCTTTGGTATGAATGAATGGTTGAAAAGTATTATATAATACAATATGAAACACATAGATAGACTAATAGCACTATAAAGCTTTAGGTTCAGCATTAAATATGAATGTTTGTGTCAGTTTCTCTTGAGTAAGAGTCACTTTGACACCATCTGGAAACTGATTAAGGTCAACTTCTTGTAACTCAGTTATTTGTGCTGTTGCTCCAGTATGTTTTGTATTTTCAATTAGTTCAGAAAATAAAGTGGGATATATTATATTTCCAGGTGGACTTTCATGGACTACAACCGCAAAATACAGCTTGTTAGGAAGACACATTTCAGCATAAGTACCAACACCCACTGATGGCTCTATTATAAAGGAGATGACCATCTTTATACAAGCCAATATCAGCTA
>NW_003546415.1:70110-71580 GCF_000090795.2 Amphimedon queenslandica | reverse complement strand
CTGTACACGACCACTAATCCTGTCGTGCAAAGTTGATTTCGGAACGTTATACATTTCAGCAGCTCTTCTAACGGAAACTCCATCCTTCTGAACAGCCAAATACGCTTTATAAAGATTAGAGTCAGTCCACGACTTGTACTTGTCAGGTCTACCGCTATTGGCTGCATCACGAGCCTGGGTGCCTACAGTGTCAGAAGAAATTAACAATCAGCTAGATGTAAAAGACTGATAGTTTTTAAAATCTATATTGTTTAGATGTTTTAACTTACAAGAAGAGGTCACAATTGTTGATCCTGTACTTCTAAAAAGCCGACTTTTTAAGTCAGACTTCTCACATGTGCTCGCCATCGCCATTGTTAAAGACTCCACCTATAATAGGTGTGGTATCGGACAGTAAACTACTGTACCACTCTTTTATCATGTTTCTTTTTTTTTTTTTTTGGGGGGGGGGCTTTTACAAAAAATAATTATTTAATTAATTAATAGACAAAAGAAGGTCATTGGCAATCATGTTCATCGTCCTCCATAATTATAAGGGCCAGTTGGCCGGGCAGTGCCCCGCCCATAATTAGCAGGAGTAGCAGCTGGAACCGACTGATCAGTGTAACTGTACTGGCTATAGTCTGAAGGAGTGCTGTAACCTCCGTATGTATTGGGAGGATGACCTGAGAAGGTGTCAGCTGTTGAAGTGTAAGTACTGCGTGGTTGAGTGAATCCGGTGGGTGCCCCCCCATCTTGAGGGGGTGGGGGAGGTGGGAGGGGTCCCGGGGGATGATGATGATACCCAGGAACTTGCTGTGTGCCTCCGGTAAACCCTCTCATGTAACTGTAGTCCTGATTGCCTCCATAAGAATTCCCCCGTCCGCCATAAGGATAATCCTGGGGCCCACTTTGATAAGCTGAGTAAGAACCCTGGCCGTAACTGCCAGCACTATTATTACCATATCCATAATATCCGGCATATTGTGATTGGGTGCCGCCATAAGGAGGATTATAGGGTTGATGGAAATCTGGAGGATTCCTGCTGTAGTCAGCACCATAACCAGGCTGGCCGCCGTACACATCATGGTGCCCTTGTTGGCGTAGCTGCTGCTGTCTATTTTGATCATACTTTTTATAATCCCTAACCTCAGCCTTCTTCACTTCAACCATTTTTCCATTGATCTCCTGATGACTCTGTTGCTGGGCCCTCAGCGCACTCTCTGGATTTTCAAAACAGACAAACCCGAACCCTCTGCTCCTACCGCCTTTCAGCTTGTCCTTTTTCAAATCAACCAATTTAACTGGGCCATATTGCCTGAAATGTTGTTCAATCATTTCGTCTGTTGTGTTCTGAGCCACGCCCCCTGCAGCAAGAGAGCAGCTAGCTATTTTTCTATTGAAATCTGCAAAAAGAGAAAGGTTCATAGAGAAGCTTTCACCTCTTTCTTTACTTTCTATTGCTATCTATTCAGGGAATTTACTTTTGTA
>NW_003546415.1:61511-64780 GCF_000090795.2 Amphimedon queenslandica | reverse complement strand
TCAAATTTAAAAAAAATCCAATTTTGATTGGAATCAGCTTAAACTACTACACAATTTAAGGGCATGTATATGTACCAGAATAAAATGCAAAGTTTTCTCTTTCATGTTTGCATCCTCATGGACAAACTTTTTATTCAGTTCACAACCTCTAAACAATCATATCAGCCCCACCCAGCTTAGTTATTCTCTGCAACCTCATCTTAAAAGAACAGAAATGCAAACAATCAGTAATTAACTCATTCTCCAACAGACACCACAGGTATGTGTATGTGTAAGTATTTGTCCACACATATACACACTGACATGACAAATTAGACAATTGCAGTACCCATCCCTATACCATAGTCCTTGCCCATGCTAATCACTGGTGAGGCCAATGACATTACGACTTCATCTAAACTAATAATTCTGAAAAACTAATAACTACAATAGCTATAGAAACAATTGCAAAGCATTATATCATTATATACATAACAAGTCCAAAATTGTTTGTTTAGCTCATGGCCTCTCCCGAGAACACATACTCCCCACCAACAGGGAAATTGAGTGTAACCTTTAAACCATTAGGATAGTTAGTCAGATCAAACTCAGTCAAGAAGCTGGTGATCTCCAAAGAAGTGAAGATGTCACCCTCAACCAAGTTACGGACTACTCCAAAGTACAGCTTAGGTTTGAGCAAAAAGCCAACTTGATTGCCAACAAGGACGTCTTTTTCAATGACTAGGAGACTGCCATTCTTATAGACACCAAGGTCAAACATGTTTCCACTCCATGTAGCTGGTGGAATGTTCCTGATGACAATGGACCCATTTGGATTAGTGGGAGCCTTCACTATATTAGAGATAAAAATGAACCAATCTGAAAAAATCATTTGTATATTACCTTCTTTGAGGGTTGCTGTGGAAGAGATGCTGTCTTGAGTGATCTCCCAAGTTGATCCTAGTTTTGAAGGGAATGGTCCAGCTTTCACAATCTGTCCAGAGCTAGTGTAAGTAGCACTGACCTTCATGGAGGCAGGATAGA
Source organism: Amphimedon queenslandica (assembly GCF_000090795.2). Lineage (NCBI taxonomy): Eukaryota > Metazoa > Porifera > Demospongiae > Haplosclerida > Niphatidae > Amphimedon > Amphimedon queenslandica. The sequence continues at coordinate 63,757 of NW_003546415.1, read as the reverse complement.
CAAACTCAATTTCTGCCTGTCCCCTAAGGATCTTCCAGGCAGCATAGTACACGTTTGGAGTGTTGATATTGAAGTTCTTTGTGAACACAACAACTTCAAAATCAGTCTGTCCAGTGGCATTGACATAGGCAACATTTATATCTTTCATACCAGCCATGGCTTAGCTTCTTCACTCTTTTTTTGCTTGCAACAAAGAGGAAATAATGCTTGCAATGATGTGGAAAGGAGGCAAAAATTGCTCTTTTTATAGCCTGCAAATCAGGTGATCATGCATTCAAGTACAGGTAGTATAGAGTACCCATGTATGGCAACTAGATTTGAGCAACACTGCCACACCTTGAAGGCAAGACTGAGGATATCTGTGCTGCACCTCCTGGGTCTATGCTCTACTACAGTATAGTATCTACACAGCCACTATTGAGCTCACTTTTAGTAAGTTGAGGTTTTAAAGTTGCTTAAGTGTTGCAAAACAATTGTTGCTGTCTTAATTTCATTTGCATGAACTTGAGCAGAACTATAATGTCAACTGACACATTACTACATTAGTAAATCTAATGCTGGTGTTATACAGGAGCAAAAATGAGAAAGATGTAGAGAAAAAAGACATGTAGAATAGTAAAGCTATAAAGAGAGTGTATGAGAAGACACTATATTCAGGGAGATTGTATGTCAGTAGTTTATATTTAAGAGGGGGAAAGAGAAAGGCAAAGGGAGATCAAATAAGATCATACATGTCACAAAGACATTGTGTACTAAGGAAAAGAAATGAAATGCTGCCAAGTGGTATGCACAGGGTTTTCCACAGGTTTTTGGCATAGCGCTCAGCATTTTGATGGTGGGTTATTGAAACTGCTCTAAACTTTGACAAATCCTGTACTATAGTATATAAGGTGTATTACATTTTTATCAAAAAATGCTAGAAGTAAATTTTTCTTTTTAATTTTTTATGGATATGCAAGAAACTTTGAGCTGATTCCAATCAAAGATAGATTTTTAATAAATTTACAAATTTGTACAACACTACCCTGTACTATAGTAATACCCTGTACTATAGTAATACCATGTATAGGGACACGCACATTATTCGGGAATTTCTTTTGGAATAATGGGTGTGAAATTTAGAGAAAGAATAATGGGTTAAAATTTGCCTGCCTGGATCATGTGATCAATATTTAACCCTTTCAATACTGCATGAGCATGTGTCAGCACTCAGCAAACAGTACAGTACAATTTAACAGCACTTTACAGCAACAGCAATGAGTAACTCCACTGGAAATAATACTGAACAGATTTTAGGACACTCAAAGTAATTCACTTGAGGATTACATTGAATCATCAGTAGTGTTACAGTATAACCATGAATGATGATATTAATAATCAAAATGAATTTTTGGTATTATCAGAGCATAATAATGGGAATAATGGGCCAAAAAGGAGAGAATAATGGGATTGAGGAAGAGAATTGAAGAATAGAATTATAGGGTTGAAAAAAAGAATAATGTGCATGTCCCTAACCATGTACTATAGTAATACCCTGTACTATAGTAATACCCTGTACTATAGTAATACCCTGTACTATAGTAATACCCTGTACTATAGTAATACCCTGTAGTATAGTAATACCTTGTACTATAGTAATACCCTGTACTATAGTAATACCCTGTACTATAGTATTACCCTGTACTATAGTAATACCCTGTACTATAGTATTACCCTGTACTATAGTAATACTATAGTAATACCCTGTACTATAGTATTACCCTGTACTATAGTAATACCTTGTACTATAGTACTAATACCCTGTACTATAGTACATGGTCTTCGGTCAAATTCCATCAAAAATGGCTATGAGGGAATTCACCACTTTCATAATTTTTCTAATGCATAATTATACATGTTCCCAGTTTGAATAGTAACTTTAAGCTGATTATGATTAAAGTTAAATTTTTACAGATTTTAAAAGTTGTTCCAAATGCCATGTACATGCACAAATGTGTGTACAGTGTACACAAATCTACATGTGCTCATCAAGTTCTATAATACTAAAGGTTTCTGAATAATAACATATTGCTTATAGGTTGCACAGTAATAGTATTAATAGATTAACCTAATTATGTATATACATTTTCATACATAATAGTAATGTACGTTGTAATGCATCCCCACGTATATCCACAACACAAATACAAGACACTAATACTACATTTCTTGGCTTGCATGTGCAAATCTTAATCTACACTACAGTA
>NW_003546415.1:46039-60687 GCF_000090795.2 Amphimedon queenslandica | reverse complement strand
CTGCTACACAATTTAAGGGCATGCATATGTACCAGAATAAAATGCAAAGTTTTCTCTTTCATGCTTGCATCCTCATGGACAAACTTTTTGTTTAGTTCACAACCTCTATACACAATCATATCAGCCCCACCCAGCTTAGCTATTCTCCACAACCGCATCTTAAAGAACAGAAATGCAAACAATCAGTAATTAACTCACTCTCCAACAGACAACACAGGTATGTGTATGTGTAAGTATTTGTCCACACACATACACACTGACATGACAATTGCAGTACCCTTCCCTATACCATAGTCCTTGCCCATGCTAATCACTGGTGAGGCCAATGACATTACGACTTCATCTAAACTAATAATTCTGAAAAACTAATAACTACAACAGCTATAAAATCAATTGCAAAGCATTATATCATTATATACATAACAAGTCCAAAATTGTTTGTTTAGCTCATGGCCTCTCCCAAAAACACGTACTCCATACCTCCTGGGAGCTGCTTGAGTGTAACCTTTAAACCATTAGGATAGTTAGTCAGATTAAACTCAGTCAAGGAGCTGGTGATCTCCAAAGAAGTGAAGACATCACCCTGAACCATGTTACGGACCACTCCAAAGTACAGCTTAGGCTTGAGCATGAAGTCAACTTGATTGCCAACATGGACATCCTTCTGAACGACTAGAAGACTGCCATACTTGTAGACACCAATGTCAAACATGTTTCCACTCCATGTAGCTGGTGGAATGTTCTTGATGACAATGGACCCATTTGGATTAGTGGGAGCCGTCACTATATTAGATATAAAAATGAATAAATCATTTGTATGTATTACCTTCTTTGAGGGTTGCTGGGGAAGAGATGCTGTCTTGAGTAATCTCCCAAGTTGATCCTAGTTTTGAAGGGAATGGTCCAGCCGAAATGAATTGTCCAGAGCTAGTGTAAGTAGCACCAACATCCATGGAGACAGGATAGACAAATTCGACTTGGGTCTGTCCCCTCAGGACCTGCCAGGCAACATAGTACGCCTCTGGACTGTTGATATTGAAGTTCTTTGTGAACACAACAACTTCAAAATCAGTGTTTTGAGTTTCGTTGAGGTAAGAAATCCTTATATCATGGAAAGTCATGACTGTTGAGCTGTTGCAGACAAATTTAGGAAGAAGTCCCTTTTTGTTAGTACCAATTTAGTCTTAGTTGGACATTGATTGGACAAAAAACTTGGACATTGATTACTATAGCTAGGAAATTAATGTTTTCGTCATCAACCGTCACGTGTAGCCCCACCCAAATATGGCAGCCTGCAGCTAGTGCACAATCTCGACTATTGTACCTCTAACCTCTACCTCTAACCTCTACTGTGGTTGCTGCCACCTCCATCTGTCTTTTCTCTGGTTTTGGTGACTGTTTCTAGCTGGTATAGAGCCCAACTGTGAAGAAGAGAGTTATATATCTATAATTATAAATAAAGACACAAAACCTATTTCTTTACATTCATTTAGATTTTCTTTGCTGTGAGATTTGATTGAATTATAGCAGACTACAGAGTGATCAAAATTAAAAGCCTTCCCCTAGTGCCTTAGGAATGTCCCATTCACTTCTTTCCCGCCAAATGGTAGTTGATAGTTCTGCGCATGTGCAGGAATAGACTTATCAACGAATTATTAATAAACTGAGCCACGCCTTACCACCAGCCCCACCCAGCTCTACTCTGCAACCTCGCCCATTCCAACCGCATCTTAAAAGAACAGAAATGCAAACAATCAGTAATTAACTCAGTCTCCAACAGAAACCATGGGCAAGAAACAATCCAAGATATCCAGTGAAGATGTAGAGGACTTGTTGCAGACCACTCACTGTATGTAGATCATTTAATAAATCATTGAAAATGTTTGACTGTTTAATATGTTTTCTGTAGTTACTGCCAAGGAATTACAAAAGTGGTACCAAGGCTTCCTTAAAGACTGTCCCAAGGGTGTACTAGAGAAGCAAGTAATTCCTCACATTATACTGTTAATGCAATGATTTTAATGTATAATCTCTGTCTGTAGGAGTTTTGTCGTATTTATCAACAGTTCTTTCCATTTGGCGATCCCTCCACTTTCGCTGGCTATGTGTTCAACTCTTTTGACACAGACAGAGATGGGGTTGTTGCCTTTAAGGAATTCATGTATGCACTCTCAGTAACGTCAAGAGGCACTCCAGAAGAAAAATTAAACTGTAAATACATTATGGATGCACTTGCATTGGATATGTTGCCACTATTGTGACAACTCACAGCATGCAGGATCTATGCAAAATGCAAATAAAGGAGCATGCACTGTGTATAATATATAAGGAAACTGAGCCATTGTGTAAATGTATGAAGGTTGAATCATCTCCTATACATAGAATGTGTTAAACAATTTAGACATTTCCTTTTAGCTTGTAAACAGGATTGTATACGATATGCATGAGTTAATAACCAATAGCAACAGTAATTAAGGTACATGCACTACATCTGACAACCAAATGCTGTGGCTATGAATGTTATGCTTTGTGTATGAGCAAGATGCAGCAATATCTTTGTAATTTAACAAGTATAATTGCACTTTTATCATGTTACAATGTTGTTTAACAACCACCTTTGATCTTGTAGGGAGTTTTAAACTGTACGATATTAATTGCGATGGATTCATTTCAAAAGATGAAATGTCAGCTATTGTAGACTCGCTCTATAGAATGGTGGTAAGCTACAGTGTTATTGCAAATATAAATTATTATTGTAAAGACAGTGTATTTTTATGTTTTTCTAACCTAAAAGTATACGTTTTATACAGTTTAATATTACTGGCATTTTGTGTATAGAACAATAGGTCAAACTGTACTTCCTGAGTTAAAGAGACAATATGAAGTGTTAGATACACGATAGTCTGCATGCATGCTTACATGCATCAATGTCTTTCAAAACACCATCAACATTGCAATTATATGCATAGCTGCATACCATTTTGTGTGGTGCTCAATTGATCTACTTAAAAGTGAAATTGTTTGCATACCTTATAGGGAAGGATGATTATTTTTGACAACAAGGAAGACACTCCACAAAAGAGAGTAAAGGCAATCTTCGAATCTATGGACCTGGTGAGAGAATATAATCATTTCTAAAGTCAATTTTTGAGTGTACTAGGGCCACACTTTAAAAGTTTAACTGAAATAATCACATTCACTACACTACCTTATTGCTTTGTAAAAAAGCATCTATTTCTTAGTCACTGTATACTACATAGCTGTGGCTAAATGAATGTGAATTTGTATATACATGATAGTGAGAAATAATAAACATGTGCCTTATTTATAGGATGGAGATGGGAGAATTAGTCAGGAGGATTTCTTAACAGGTGCACAACAGGATCCAATCATAATGCGCTCTCTTAACTTATTTGAAGGGATCGTATAGCTTCACTGCTTCAGCCGTGTGGTGTCAATAACACTCACTATAAAAAACACTTTGAAAATCACCACTTCCCCATCCTCACTTTTTAACAAACTGATTCATGTATTTGTTTACAAGTTATAGAAACTGTTTGTTGTTTATTATTGTGCATTATATAGGGCATGTTTGCTTTGTAAATATACTAATTTTACCGTGCAATTTGCACTTTTCAAATAATGCAAGTGTTAAAATTTATTGATGGGATGGCTATTTTGCACATAGACACAAACAAGGACATTCATGCATAATTTTCATTACAATTGAGTAGTTACTCTAAATGCATGAGTAGACTGGCTATTATCATACTAATTTGTTTTCGGATCCTGTTATTTTAATCAGAATGGATAACATTTGATGCGAACTATGAAGGCATTTATACGAAATGACAATACAACTTCATCTAAACTATAATAATGTTGAAAAAAACTAATAACTACAATAGCTACAAAACGATTGCAAAGCACTATATATAATAAGTTTAAAGCTTTTTATTTAGCTCATGGCCTCTCCAGAGAACTCGTATTGGCCACCTCCTGGGAGCTGCTTGAGTGTAACCCTGATGCCATTAGGATAGTCACTCAAATCAAACTCGGTCAAGGAGCTGGTGATCTCCAAAGAAGTGAAGACGTCACCCTCAACCATGTTACGGACCACTCCAAAGTACAGCTTAGGCTTGAGCATGAAGTCAACTTGATCGCCAACATGGACATCCTTCTGAACGACTAGGAGACTGCCATTCTTGTAGACACCAATGTCAAACATGCGTCCGCTCCATGTAGCTGGTGGAATGTTCTTGATAACAATGGATCCATTTGGATTGGTGGGAGCCTTCACTATTAGAGAAATGAATTAAACAATGAGAAAAAATCATTTGTATATTACCTTCTTTGAGGGTTGCTGTGGAAGAGATGCTGTCTTGAGTAATCTCCCAAGTTGATCCTAGTTTTGAAGGGAATGGTCCAGCCTTCATGATTTTTCCAGAGCTAGTGTAAGTAGCACCAACATCCATGGAGACAGGATAGACAAAGTCGACTTCGCTCTGTCCCCTCAGGACCTGCCAGGCAACATAGTAGACCTTTGGAGTGTTGATATTGAAGTTCTTTGTGAACACAACGACTTCAAAATCGGTGTTAGCAGTTCTATTGAGGTAGGCAACTTTTATATTGGAAGTCATGATTGCTTGAGCTCAGTGTTGAAAAGGATAAACTTAGGAGAAGACTTTTCTGTTAGTATCAAGTTCCTTGTACCTCTAGCAAGAAGAGTTGCTCTCTTTATATAGAGACTAAGCTAATTACTAGTAGACAGTTGGATTATTAGTGTCATACACTGAGCTACACTACCACTCTGCTACAGAAACTGCTTAATCACTGTAGGCAAGTTTATGACAACTGTAGAGCAGCAAATTAAAATGATTATAAGCCAGTATATGTGCATTATATTTTACATGAAAGAGTAGCTAAATTTTAATGCTAATAGTTAACATGTACATATGCTCTTGCCTCTTAGTTTGTCTCTAATTTCTTTCCATTATTAATTGGTGCAGTCTCCATATTGTTATACTAACAAGTGGCAGCTTTGATGTTATTGTCATCTTTACACATTTTTCAAAGGACTCCATTACTATATACACAATATTGAGAGCGTAAAATAAAATCAATAATAATTTTACCTTGGGGAGGTACTGGGTGATCATATTTACTTAAAATCGTCTCCAAAACCTTCAAAACGTGTCCTAGAGTATTTATTTGATAAGCAGCTGTAAAATGATCTAAAATTACATTACATTTAATGATCATGCATTTCTTTCAGTCTTTAAGCCTACTTTGCTTAAGGTTGGCTAAATCCTTGGTTGACTCTTCAATAAAAGATGTTAGTGATTGAATTACTTGTGTATGAATGAAACCAACTGATGACAGCTGGTACAATAAAGATTGTATAAACGAAATTTTATCCTACCAAAATACAATAGAGTACATACTTATCCACTTGACTGACTGTATCGTTTGATGGATGACATAATCTTTCTGTGAGCATTTTCACAAATTTGCCAGCTGCTTCCATTATTTCATGTCTAAACGGCATCAATGGCTCGTAATTCATGAAAGCTACATGTACAAGTAGCGTAATGGTGTTAATAATCATGACAATTAATATTTGATTACCAGCTATAAACTGAACTAGCTTGGCTGACACTTCTTCAGTAAGTGGCGATTGGTGCAATGGCTGAGTTTTAGGATACTCAACAAGTACTAAAATAGCAATTATACAATCATAAAAATGCTATAATCTTTACTATCAATAGCTTTTACAATCGATTCTTTTAAAGTTGCAGCTGCTTCAAGACTGTACCCAGAAAGTGATGTATTCGCCTTCAATAAACTTGAAGCTATGTGCACAAAAATAGATCACGTGATTGACATGTGACATATTTAATGTCCATGTACCAGTTTGAAGGAAAGCTATGTGAGACTGAAGCTCTACTGATGGTGATTCGAGCTCAATGTTACTAAATATAGAACTAGAATCCTCAATTGAAAACTGCATATCTAAAGTATACATGTATACATGCATATGCAGGTCTGATTTCTCAATACCTTCTGGTTGAGTGATTTCTACTGGCGATTGAGATTGGTTTAATAAAGATAATTTTTGCTTAACTCTTAATAATTCTTGACTCAATTTCTCAGCCTGCAAAAGTCAATATTTATATGAATATTATTATTTCTTTTATTATTTTAAAACTTGCATGTTCCCTCCAGTTGATTTGCTCCTGTACAAACTTTCTCTGGAGATTTTTAGCATATTCACGTGAGCTGGGAACATTTGCAGGTTTCTGTCTAATAATAGCAACTGCCTAATAATAAAAATACATTAAAACACATTATGCACCACATGCACCAAAGCAATCTTCATGAAATGAATTTCATGCTCTGTAAAAGTCTCCATTTTATTAAACCGCGCCCACACCTCATGAATAATTAATGAGCCATGCCTACCTAATGAGCTGTAATGACCACACCCTAAATATTTGATCAGCCACGCCTTCTTGCTGCAAAAGCCAAAAGGAGAAAGAGGCAAAGAATAAAGACGCTATTAAAAGAGGAGAGGGCTCTATAGGGAAAGGATTGGACCGTCCCCGCCTGTAGGATCATACCTCCACTGCTGTAGACTGTAGCGGTTGAGGCGGGAAGGTGAGATGAATCTCTAGTATAGGCATCCCTAGCATTATGTATACATAATTATGCTATTTTAATAACATTATTGCAATGTTTTCTTTATAGCAATTCAAACTACACGTAATACTACACGTGGTTACATACATGTACATGTACTTTGCTTTTCTCCGGCAGATTCTGTTTTATGCTGGCTTGCTGACACCTCGTAATAGCCACACCCCTCATTAATTAATACATGTACTATTACATGTACATGTAGAGGTGTTAGATCCTTTGAATGTCACAGACTTTTGTTGCATGTACATGTACAGTGTAGAGCACCTGTTTTGTTAGCATAAATAATGAGTTTGCTTTATAACATTTTATTTGAATAGCTTCTCTCTTACCCTCTCTCTCTTTCTCTCTCTCTCTTTTCTTCTATATATTATTATTGTAAAATTTATGTATTTTTCTAATTAAATAATCACTCCTCCTTATTGCATTGTTAATTCCCAGTGTTAGCCAATCCTGTACTTTAGTGTGTTCTGTTTAAATGAAACATCAGACAACATTAATTTTGAGATATGCATGTACAGTATACGATTGTGAAATAATTCCAGAGAATTTCATAAAGACATGTGTACATATGCATGTATGAAATTCACTGTACATGTACACTGACCATTTATTAATGTTTTTATCATTGCTGTTGCTAGTATAAATTTTGTTGTTGTTTTTGAATTTGTCATGGGGAAATACTGAAAGTGTCTTTGTTGATCTGGTGTGGTTTTTCTTATCTCTCTCCCTCCCTCCCCCCCTCTCTCTCTTTCTCTAACCCCTCTCTCTCTCCCTCCCTCCCCCTCTCTCTCTTTCTCTCCCCTCTCTCTCTCTCTCTTTCTCTCTCCCTCTCCCTCTCCCTCTCCCTCTCTCTCTCTTCCTCTTATTCTCATGTCCTGTGTTCATAAGTGCCTCTTTGATGTGTCTTTGTCATTGTATGGTTTTACTTATCAAGAGAGAAAATAACAAAACACATATGTACATGTACACTGGTCTGAGATCATAATACTAAGTGTTAATAATAATAATATCTATATCCAGCATTAGCACTAATAAACAGAAAGTGTTTATCTTTAACCCACTCTCACTTTTCTCTCCTCTCTCTCCCTCTCCCTCTCTTTTTTTCTTTTAGGTGGATAGATATTAATTTCTTTCTCTTTATTTTAAAGTTTATTAAGCAACAGCTCCTTCATTCATTACTATTATTAATGGCTAATTCTAAGGAGGAGATTTTTGAAAGTTCCGTCAATAGCTCTGGAGACCCAGTCAAATGGGCGGAGTCTCTTTTCGAACAGATGCAGAGTACCATGCAGTTCTTACTACAGAAATATCAAGTATAAATAATAATAATAATAATAATAATAATAATAATAATAATAATAATAATAATAAGATGCATCTACTTTATATTGACCATAAGTACTCTAATGTATAAATAAATATAAATAATAGCAAATATTATTTATTAATAATGATTATTATTAATAATGTTATTAATAGATACAGGAGATTGATCTGAGGAGTATGCTGAATGTGATTGGTCAGTTATGGGAACTGGTGGAGGAGACTCAGACCTCGTCCGAGAATACAAGGGACCAACTGAGGGAGCTTGAGGAGAAATGGAAAGAGGAAAAAGGAATAAGGAGACTAGTGGAAAAGGTAAGGGAGAGGGAGAGAGAGAGGGGTTGGAGGGAGAGAGAGAGGGGGGAGGGAGAGAGAGAGATACATGCATACGTGTACATTGTTCTATGTACATTGTAGCAGGAAAAATATTAGTGTTTTTTGCTATTGGAAATTTTATGCACTGTGTAATTATAATTTAATATTTGTTTGTTGTTTTTAGAGGAAGTCAGAGCTTGAGAGTCGGTTTGACGAGGAGAGGTATCAGTGGCAGGGGGAGAAGCAGGAGCTACAGAAAGAGAAGGTTTTATTGGAAACCAAGAACAAGCACCTCATGGAAAGAAGTATGGAGATACACACATATGTACATGTACATGTACATACATGTACACAATTTGCATGTATCTTTTTGTGTTTTTCTCTCCTTCATCTGCTGCTTTTTTTTTTCATTAATATTTTCCATTTCTTTAGATGAGGATTTGCTTGAGGACATTAAAAAGCAAAGAGATCAGTTTGACGATAACCAAAGAATGAGAGACGAAGTAATTAATTAACTTATTATTATTATTATTAATTTATTTATTTATTAATAGTTAATGGATCAGTATAAGAAGCAGTACGAAATAGCCAGGACGTCATCACTAAGGTTTTAAGTTGCAAATATCATTATTTATTTTATTATTATTTTAATTTTTTAGACGGACTAAAAAATCTAAAAATCCCAGGTCCCTACCCGGTGTCCCAGGGGGTCCAGCTGAATACAGCAACCCATCAAGACGGCAAATGCCAGTGCCAGTCCACGCCCACTCTAATCAAAGCCACGCCCCCAATTACTATCAGTCTACCAGTAAGTAAATTAATGCGTAATTCTTTTCTCTCTTAAGAATCATTTCTAGTCGAATTTTGAATTATTTAGAACTCTGATTGTTCATGTACTACATGTACATGTACTTATACATGCATAAATACATACATGTACATACATGTATGTACATGTACATGTACATGTACATGTACATGTATGTACAGTATGTATGTATGCATGCACCTATTTTTTAGTGATTGTATCTCTTACATTTACATGGACTTGTTGCACTGTAAATTTTTAAGTATAAAAACACTCTCTCTTTCTCTCTCTCTCTCTCTCTTTCTCTTCCTGTAGTTCCTGAAGGGGTACAAGGTCACGGTATGTCTAGTTTGAGTCCCAAACGTACTAAAGATCCAAAGAACCTTGTCTCACTAAGAGGTGAGATGGAGTATCAATCAATGGAGGATGAAACTGAATCCAATAATGAACCACCAGCTACAGAAGATGTGAGTTTGTTTTGATAATAATATTTGTATGTTATTTATAAGCTTCTTATTTATTTACTTTTTCCATATCTTTTTAAAACTCTCATATCTTCGGAGTTTCCTACAAAGCATGCTAAGTATGGTGTCAGCCATTTATTCTTAATTAATACATGTACATGTACTTGTACAGACTTTCTGATAATTATTGTCTTTCTTAATGGTACTGTACCCCTCTCTCTCTCTCTCCCCCCATCTCTGCTCTCTCTGCGTCCGTCTCTCTCGCCCGCCCTCTCTCTCTCCCTCTCTCTCTCTCCCTCCCTCTCTCCCTCTCTCTCTCCCTCCCTCCCTCCCTCTCTCTCTCTCTCTCCCCTCCCTCCCTCCCTCTCTCTCTCCCTCTCTTTCTCCTAGTATGAGTCAATGCTTCCTCCTGGCTATCATGTCACACTCCAGCAAGAGCTTCTCAATGTCAGTCCTGATATTTTGGCTCCGGCAGCTGCTGAACTTGAGGTCTTGAGGAAAGAGCTTGAAGAGACTAAGAAATCAAACGATCACTTGAAATCGCGTTTGGAATCAGTGAGATTAGAGAAAGAGGATATTGAAGGGTAAGGCTTGTGATTAACTCATTTTATTTAATTTTAATTTTTGATTAATTTTTGTTTATTTTTGTGGCTACTACAGTGACTGTGCTCAAGTTGCTTTGGAGGTTGGGTATTACAAAAAAGAAATGCAAGAACTGCAGGAGCAACTAGCACTGTAAGTGTATTAATGACTAATAGTTTTATAGCATTTTTAAAAAGGAGCAAATTTTTGAAAAAATCCCTGTACTATAGCCCATGGTTTTTTTCCGAAAAATGGCTCCGAAATCATCCCCAATTTATATTACATTTTCTGATACATATTGATGTACTTATGCTGTGTAGAAAGTTTGAGCTGATTCCGACTTCAATTTTTCAAGTTATGGCCATTTTAAAAAATGAGCCAAAATCCGAAAAATACCCAAGGCTATAGCCCATGGTTTTTTCCAAAAAATGGCTCCAAAATCACCCTCAATTTTTATTACATTTTCTGATACATATTGATGTACCTATGCTATGTAGAAAGTTTGAGCTGATTCTGACTTCAATTTTTCAAGTTACGGCCATTTTTAAAAATGAGCCTAAATCTGAAAAGTACCCAAGGCTATAGCCCATGGTTTTTTCCAAAAAATGGCTCCGAAATCACCCCCAATTTTTATTACATTTTCTGATGTACTTATGCTATGTAGAAAGTTTGAGCTGATTCCGACTTTAATTTTTTAAGTTACGGCCATTTTAAAAAATGAGCCAAAATTCGAAAAATACCCAAGGCTATAGCCCATGGTTTTTTCCAAAAAATGGCTCCGAAATCACCCCCAATTTTTATTACATTTTCTGATACATATTGATGTACTTATGCTGTGTAGAAAGTTTGAGCTGATTCCGACTTCAATTTTTTAAGTTACGGCCATTTTAAAAAATGAGCCAAAATCCGAAAAATACCCAAGGCTATAGCCCATGGTTTTTCCCAAAAAATGGTTCCGAAATCACCCCCAATTTTTATTACATTTTCTGATACATAATATTGATGTACTTATGCTATGTAGAAAGTTTGAGCTGATTCCGACTTCAATTTTTCAAGTTATGGCTCCTGGTATGAGCATTTACTTGTACAGTATAAATTTAATTCTTTTGTGCCACGATTTTGAATCATTAATTTTTTGTTAATTATTTTTAGGTTAAGAGCTGAACGTGATGAGATATTAGAGTGTTATCTTGATCAGGTAAATACATGTGCTTGTATATCGACACTATTTCTATCTCTCTCTATCTTCATATGTTTCCATAGCCTTTCGATGTTTATTGTGTAACAAAGAAGGAGCTTCATGAGGTGTTAAAGAAACTCCACGAAACACAATTAGAAGTTCATAGACAAAATGAAGAGAAGCAAACGTAAGAGTACAATACTATAACTATTATTATTATTATTATTACTATAATTAATTTGTCTATATATTTATTTATTTATTATTAAATCCACTAGTCTTAGGATGCAGCTGGAGAAAGGTCGTAAGAAAGGAGGATGGAAGAGGTTAATATTAAAAATATTTATAATCCCCACTTTATAATAATCCTACTTTTAGGTTTGCTGAGAAGTTTAGAAATGTTTTTCATCGTCATGACAATTCAAATAAAGTCGAACCGATAATAAATCACGTAGAAGAAACATACACTAGGTAAGTATGATAGTATCTATTTATAGAATCATATGTTACTATAAATAGAATCAATATGTACAGTTAACTTTAAATGGAAGTAATAATTTGTGAAGCAAAAATTTCATTTTTATTTTTGTGCATGCATGCTACCAAAATGCTAATACTGTATTGTGCTTTATTTTGGTGGTGCTTTATTTTGGCAATTTTGCTGTGAAATTGTATTTGGCGGTTTTTAATTTGGCGATTTTTGTGTACACGTGCATTACTGAGCATGCGCATTAATGATTGGCAGTTTTAATATTGGCAATTCTGTTTGCAAACCGCCAATCGCCAAAATAAAACTCCGCCAAATTAAAGCGTTATACAGTATAACATGTACATGTATGTACATGTTATACTGTATGTACATGTACATGTAACTATAATTACATGTACAATCGTATTTTTCTTCTCTCTCTTTCTCTCTCTCTCAGTCTTTCTGTTCCATCTGAGGCCCCATTCTCCCCTCATGATCCAAGCTATATAAAGTCCCTCCCTGACTTCGAGCTCAGTAAAGGTTGGCTAGTCCCTAAGGATGGCCTCCCTACTTTGGCCTCCCTCCCTTCTCTCTACTGTCAGATTACACTCAAGGAGTATCACGTGACTGAAAAGGTAGGTCACATGACTATTGTGTGACTATGTAGGCTTTGTTCTTGTTTAACAGATAAATTGTATGGCTGTTGGTTGTGTGTCTCATTCTGTGAGTCTCTCTCCTTCAAGAAAGAGGTTAAACTTGTTACCATTAGCAGGTACACCTCCTTCTACACTGTAATAATATAGAGACCTCCAATGCATGTGTTCTTGAGTTGTGTGTTAAATGTGTGTCACAACTTACATGTATTTTTTTCTTCTCTCTCTCTCTGTCCCTCTCTCTCTCCCTCCCTCCCTCTCTCTCTCCCTCCCTCTCTCCATCTCTCTCTTTCTCTCTTTTCTCTCTAGCTCGTACCATGAGGGGTAGATTGTCTGCTCAAGTTTGGGTTGCTTCCTCTGAAGGACCAGCTAGCTTCATAGAAATAATTGATGTATTAGCGAAGGTAAGTCATTAATATTTTTGCCTTTTTACACATGTATCACTTAACATTTATAAGTTACATTATTATTATTATTATTATTATTGTTATTATTCTCTCCAGTTGATTGTGTAGTGTAAACTCTGATTTGTCTATTTTTTTATTATTTATTTATTTATTAATTAATTTATTTATTTATTCATTCATTTATTCATTTATTTATTTATTTATTTATTTATTTATTTATTTAGAGAGTGGTGGATCGGTTCCTAGTCAAGGGTACACAGGTCATTGGTATGGTGGCGGTCCACGGTCGCCTCTCTCCCTCTAGAACCTCCTCCCCTACTCCTCTAACACCCTCCAAAGACTCCGGCGACCTTTTCAAAGACAACTACCATCCTCACTGGTTCTCATCATCACCTAATCCTTCAAACGATACCCCAACCAAGCAAACTCCACCCTTATACGAAGTACCGGCCGATCATCTTCTAAGCTCGGGGTCGTCAAAAGAGGGGGGTGTGGTCGATCAGCCCCATCCATTGGAGAGCAGTGATACTGGAGATGAAGAGCAAGATGGAGGTAGATTAGTAGGTGGGGATATGGTGACTTATAGCACTCCTAAGAGAGATGATGATCACAGTGTTCTCTCCTACGGGTCCAATAACTATACACTTGGGAAGGAGGATATTAGTAAGATTGAGAATACCTTCATGTGGGTCATCTCTGATACTGAAACGTAAGTTTAACTTGTACATGTACATGTACATGTACATGTACATGTAAACTTTATACAATGTATGCAAATTACCTTAAATATTATGTACTCTTGCTGTATGTAATGATGGAGCTTTTTCTCTCCATCTTCATGTACATGTAAATGTACTTATGTTGCATATAAAGTTTGAGTTGATTCTAATCAAAATTGGATTTTTTTTTGCAAATTTTTAAAGTTGCTCAAAAATTGGGCCAAAAATAAAAAGGAGAGAATTTTTTAATTTTTATATTTTTTTACACAATACAAGTGTACATGTACATGTATGTACATGTACTGATGTACATGTACATGTACAATCAAGGCAGCTATAGGGTGTGTTAATTCATTTACTATCTCTCTCTCCCCCCCCTCTCTCTCTCTCCCTCTCTCCCGCCCTCTCTCTCTCTCTCCCTCTTTCCCCCATAGCCTCAATATATACCCAGTACAGGATCAGTGCAGTAAACCAGTGAGGTCTATTACACTCCCTTCAATGCCTTCTTGCATTAAGTGAGTCTGTTTGTATAATGAAATGCATGTTGTTTTTATCAGTATCACTGCTTGTTTGGGTATTGTTGTTGTTATTGTTTTCTTTTATTTTGTTGTTGTTGGTTTTAGGCACTTTGATAACATGGTATGCATTGGACTGACCAATTCAAAACTGTTAGTGTATCATTTTGAAACAAGTGAGGGAGGAAGGGAGGGAGAGGGAGGGAGGGAGAGAGAGAGAGAAAGTCAAAGAAGAATAAAGTATGGAAGAAAGATCATTTTCTTAGTAATTGATAAAAGAGGATATTTTCATGACATATATTTCCAAAAAAGGTTATGTTTAAAATTTAATTCCCACAGTTACTTCTGATGGCAGTTGGGACACTGATAATCACACTGATGTTGAGTTGCCTCTCCTTAATCCGGAAAAGCCTCAACCGGTTTATTCCGTTGAGCTGGTTGGTAATAAGCTATGGGTCACCACAGGCAGTTTTATATCTTTGTTGAATGCAGAGACTCTGGAGAGAGAAGTAGG
>NW_003546415.1:21911-46029 GCF_000090795.2 Amphimedon queenslandica | reverse complement strand
TCCCCTCTCTCCCTCCCTCTCTCTCTCTCCCCCCTCTCCTCTCTCCCTCCCTCTCTCTCCCTCCCTCCCTCCCTCCGCTCTCTCCCTCCCTCTCTCTCTCAGGGCATGAGGTTTCTTGATACAATTGATAACATTCCTAACCACCTGGTCCATGTTCAAGATGTGGTCATAGCGACTGTTCTCCAGGGACCCTATTTATACGTATTAGACACCCTGAGGGCTGAGGTGGTTAAGAAGATAGACATATCAGCAACCTTTGTACTTCTTGGTAAATATAGTTTAATCACTTTTAGTGGATTTTAGTGAGGGACCATTAAAACACTAATCTGCAATTGTACATGTACATGTATATATTAATAGCAGCATGTACAGTACATGACTTTTGAAGCAACTTTAAAAATTCATAAAAAATTCAATTTTGATCGGAATCAGCTTAAACTTTCTACACAACATAAGAACATTTATATGCATCAAATAAATTATAAAAATGAAGAATTCTCTCCTAGTCGTTTTTAGCAAAATTTGGCCAGCGCCCCTGTACTATAGTACAGGGACTTTGACCCAATTTTTGAGCAATTTTAAAAATTCATAAAAAATCCAATTTTGATTGGAATCAGCTCAAACTTTCTACGCAACATAAGAACAAGCATATGTATCAGAAAAAATTATAAAAACTGAAAATTCTTTCCTAGTCATTTTTGGCAATTACTCTGTACTATAGTACAGGGTGTTTGCCAAATTGAGTACTATGCCAAAGAAACCCTCACAATAATCATACATGTTTTATTGTACATGTACTTCTCATTTTAGACAACATAATGAGTTTCAGCGACATCCACATATCCCAACTCACCAAAGACTCGACTAACCTCTACATGGGGACGTCCCTAGGCAAAGTGGTTACGATCCCTCTCTCCTTCTTTGACAGCTTCAGAGAAAACAGGGTCCCTTCTTCCCCTGTCACGAGCTACCCACCGGAAGCAGAAGGAGCTGGGATATTATTCAGGACAAGTGCAGTTGCTGTTCATGCTCATAGAGAAAGCCCAATACAAGGACTCATTCATATATCACTACCTGAAGGAGCAGCATTAGGTGCTCTTTCATCCTCAACTCAAAATTTGATGTCAAGTGCTTTATCGACCACTTCAAATTCTAACCTGATAGAATCCCCACCTCTTAATAGGAGTAGTGCTAAACGTGGCCGTGTTTATCAATCTCTGTTGGTCACTGGTGGGAAGGGACATAAGGATTATATAGTAGATCAGGACGAGTTTCAAGAAAGCACTGCTATTAGGGAGAGGAATGATGCTTTCCAGTTAATGATATGGGGATATGATGCTCAATCTGCTAATGAAAGTGATTCAGTTCAATAAATAATACAATTATATTTCATTCTCTCTTTCTCGTGCTATTTTTTGTGTGTTTATAGTGTGCTCAGTTATTATTAAAGTTTGTTATTTTTGATTGGGTTGTTAATTAATGGCAGGATTATTATATTATAATTTTACTATTATTTTATTTTCAAATTTTATTTTTTTCTGAGATAATAAAACTTTAATTTGAATGGTGTATTATTTTTTAATTCGATAATACAGTATAACCTGCTATTGTGGACAGTCTAAAATAAGGACACCTCTATAATCAGGACAGGTAGTATCAGTCCCAATACAATAGTAACGTGTATTAATGAACCTCTGAAATAAGGACAGGTTCATAATCAGGAGGGTATTATTGGGTACCAAGGTGTCCGGAATAGATCTATACACATGTAGGTTAATTAACTGTACATCAGAAGTCAAACCTCCATATTGACTTGATCAAATTAATAATTATTATTATCAAACTTAACATTATAAATTTTATGAATAATAATGTAAACACGCAACAACAAAACAGAAAAAAAATTACAATAATTTAATAATATTTACTAATAATAATTTGTGTGGGACTAGCTACTCCTATTATAGTGATGTCCGTTAGCTAAACTTCTCAAACTCTCCATTCCGGGACCAGATCCACTCCTACCATTCTCACCATTAATCCTTATCTCTTTACCATTCGGAGAGATCGACTGCTTTCTCTGTCCACCACCAAACTTAGCGTTTTCGCTCAATTTTAACGCGTTTATGCTTATGAGCGGAGGAATTTTTGAAGTAGTCACTTTGACGTCGTGATCGTCTTCGTGACCTCCAGAAGAGGAGAAGAGAGAGGGAGCGACAGTGCCCTCCGCTAATGGCTGACAGATAGGGACAGGCATCAGAGAAGGAGGAGATATGGGAGACGGATTAGGAATGAAAATAGTCGGTCGGTAAAGTATTGGGGAAGGATTCGGATAGACGTAAGACAGAAAAGGAGAAAGAAGGGACGGTTGGGTATGAGGTGTGGTCTGTTGGAATAGTACAGGGGCTTGGGTGGGTGGGGCCGATTGTTGGAGGAGGATGTTCGGCTGGGTAGGCGTGGGTTGTTGCATGAGGCTTGGCGTAAAGAGAGAAGGGGTGTGTAGCGTTGGTAATAGAGTAGGTGGTGAATGGAACGGGAGTGTGGTAGGAGAGAACCACTGGAGAGAAGGAGGCGTTGGATTAGAGGCTGGCACTATTGATTGGAGAGGAGGGGGAGA
This sequence comes from Amphimedon queenslandica, assembly GCF_000090795.2. Taxonomy (NCBI): domain Eukaryota; kingdom Metazoa; phylum Porifera; class Demospongiae; order Haplosclerida; family Niphatidae; genus Amphimedon; species Amphimedon queenslandica. Next base: position 43,412 of record NW_003546415.1, on the reverse strand, counting down.
TGTATCTATAAATAGAAACAAAGTTTTAATATCGATAAATAGAAACAAAGTTTTGATATCTATAAATAGAAACAGAATTTTAATATCTACATGTATATATAGAAACAGAATTTTTTAATATCTATAAATAGAAACAAAGTTTTAGTATCTAAATTTGATCGGGATCAGCTCAAACTTTCTATGCAACATAAGAACATGTATATGTATCAGAAAAATTATAAAAAATGAAGAATCCTCTCCTAGTCATTTTTGATGGAAATTGACCAAAAACCCTGTACAGGAAGGATGCTTAGGCAACTTTAAAAATCCAATTTTGATTATAATCAGCTTAAACTTTCTGCATGCGATGCAAATAACTAACTTTGTAATATTAATGACATTCACGTTGTGTTGGTTCATTTTATTGCCTGAGGGGCATACACTCTAGTTCTGATTCTCATTATATCGACCAAATATTTATCTCATGATTATTGGTCCATTATGCTATAGACCACCCAGAGTGAGAATTGGTTGCGTGGGAAGACTATTACGGGTTGTAAGGCATGGTTTAGGATGAAATAAATTAGTCCGGCCGCCATTTTGGTTGGCAAGTTTCAATGGAGAACAAACAGGCCAACATAAAAACAAACTCGTATTAAGAATTCTGGAGCGAATTTGACCAAATATTTTACAGGAGAAGCTTAATGGTAGCTATTCTTTCTTCTACCATGCCTAGTTGATTGATTCTTTTTGATTGGTTGATTCTTTACTGGCGTAGCCTGTTAGATATGATGTATGTATGTCAACTGTGGTAGCAGCTGGTAGTTGTTTTTCAAGTGTCATGGTAGAAGTTGGTTACACCTTGGTATCGGTTTCTATGGTATTTATTAACCTCTACCTCGGTGTATAACCTATACTTATAACAAGCAATTTTTAGCTTTTGATAGAGCTATACAGCAGGTAAGTGAGGCATTTTCTTCGTGCCTCCATTAACTTCCTTAACAAACTTGCCAACCAAAATGGCAGCCAATTGCAATTATGGCATGTGGGTGGATACTGTATATAAAATTAATGAAATTCATAGTTCTTTGCAATTCTCACTCTGGGTGGTCTATAGTGCCGATTAGGGGAAAAATAATACAGAGATGGCATTAGTGCCACGATTAGGACAGGTTAATATGAAAACATAAAGATGGGATGTAAAATGAAAATTCATGGCCTAAATTGGAAGCAACTTCAGAAATTTCTAGGAAGTCCAGTTTTCATCAGAATCAGCTCAAATTTACCATTAAAGCAATCAAGTGCAAATTATATCAAATTTCTTGCATTTACTATTGCAGACAAGTATCACATGTAAATAGTATTTCTGAACAATAGATTAGATTGTACATTAGTATCATTAATTATTTTAATCTCCATTACTATTACAATGTAAGCCATAAGCCAAAATTTACACAGTAACAATTAAAAACAAGTAAGTTATGATCTAAAAAATATATTTTAGAGGCTATAGCTATTGAAATCAACTTACCACTATTGCTGGTATCAGGAATCCTAATAGAGCCCCCATTGTTGAGAACAGAGTGAGTTAGGAGACTAGAAGAAGATGGGGGATCACTCCTAGTGCTTGGAAGTGAGTGAGTTCCATCAGATTCTTCTGGTGAAGGCCCAGAGCGCTTCCCTAGCTTGATGTCCCTCCTATGAAAAAGGAAAGGGCAATGATATGCAGACTTTAATGGATATCAAGATATTATAAAAACTTCAGGAGAAGTATCAACACCACAAGTATCCATATGATTAATTTGAGACAGACTAGTAGGCTGGTATTGACAGAAAAAATACCCACAACATATCATAACATACACAACAATACAGGAGAGTTCTACCTATTGGTACATGTACATGTATACAAAGTACTGGAAGGTTTCATTGCGTTGAATCAATTTGTATTGCGTGCATATACCAACTATGCATGTATAAAATAATTCAGGGTTGCATTAATTTATATTAAAGTCTATGAAATATATGTACATGTACATGTACATGTTGATAGCTGTAGAGCTTCAGTAAAACCAATGGGAACAGAGCAAAGGCAGGAGACACAGAGTCTAAAAATACGCAACCACTTGATAGCAGCTGCAATCCAAGTTATATAATAAAAATAACATGAATTAAAAAATAATAATATGATTATTAAGTATATTATTATGTGCGTATGTGTGCTTTGTACTAAAGTAAAAATACACCGTTACATAAACATCTATAATCCTTGGCTTTATGGATTATAGTGTTCACATATAATACCTGGCTTCTTGAATCACATCCTCTGATATATGAGCGCCTACTAAAAGCTGTTTCCTTCTTGCCCTTTGCCCACTTTTTGCTTAGTGAACAATTAAAGGACAAAGGGTTCATAAAAACTCTATTGTGTAAAGGTGAACTATTAGTAATAATCATCATGATCATGCTACATTATGCTTAACTATCTGTGAGAATGGAGATAAAGGAAGACAGAGTGAGGGGGAACGGTTTACATAGAAAGAGACAGCCGGCCCTCTTTCTCATAAAAGGAGGAGACCCAATTCGTTTTATGTGTTTTTAAAGATGTCCCAAGAGTGGGTTAGTAATGCATGGATTGCAGCATGAAAGCATGAGCTAATGTGTCTGCTACAAGGCCTGTATTGGGCTGCATTAATCCTACTGTGATATTGTTTTTCATTTATTATATCATCAGTCAAATGCATTATTAGCTTTCACTATTATTACAACTATAACAACATCATGCCACTCTGATTGTCATGGTTACAGGTACCGGGGCAGTGATAGCAGTAGCGGGGAGAGTAAAATTAATGATACACATGTACATGTACATGTACACATAATTTAATATAGGAATTAATTTAATATAGGAATTAATTTAATATTGGGATCAACCGAAATAGGTTTATCTATCTCTGAACGCATCATTAAAAATTCCAGGTGTACATGTGCATGTGTGTTTTGGGAAAGTCCTGAACACCATATAAGGAGTTGAAAAGGTAGCGTATAATACATGTACATGTGCATGTACTCCATTACATGTAGGTAGGGCTGTGATAATCAAAGGAAAGTCTAATGGTGATGGTTTTTAGGTGTAGCTATCTGATGATACCTTATGCCTCTGAAGCAAAAGGCGAGGACAAATATCAAAGGACTCAAGTTACGATATATACATGTACATGTGCACAGATGCATGCATGTATGCCTACATGTACCATAATATTCATTTGGTTTTAAGGTCTTAACCATATGATAATAAGACAAACCAAAGAAAATATATAAGGGTTTAGGTAACACCACAGTACATGCACAGTACATGTACAAGTACATGTACAAGTACTTGTAGTACAAAGTACTTACAGTTGCTTCTCAAGGTAGCAGTTTAATATAATATTCTTTTGCTTGAGTTCCTCTAAAACTTTACTCTGCTCATCTTCAAGTTTTTTCAATTCCTAAGAACAAAAGATCATAATATCACCATCACTCACTCGATATAATCAATGGAGGACAATATCGCTCAAGGCTACTTCTTACTAAATGCTAACAGTCCAAGAAGGATAAGACATAAATGTGCAGCAAAGCACACAAAAGCAGTGGTAGCATGAGAGCGAATACATTCATCTGCTCACGCACTAACAAACAATATGTAACATTATGCAAGTCCCCTCTTTATGACCCAGACTGAGGGACGGCAGACAAAAGGGATAAGAGCAGACAAGGTACTTTCCGTTGAGCCCGCTGGAGACAGATCAAAGCTGTTTAAGTCATTTAAGGTGTTATCATTGAGAGATGTAGCAGGCACAAAAAGGAAGCACTTAAACCCATTATATTCATATATGTATTCAGCCCATTATGCATGTACACAATACATCATAAGTGTATTTACTATACACAGAGAGAGGTCCGTGTGAAAATATTATGAAAGAATCAGTACACAAACGCATTCTTGTCTCCTTAACAAGTTACCATAGAAATATGATATGAGCATATATTAATAAAATCTAAGACTTCAAGGCGACACCTCCCACACTCTGTATTACGGAGCCCATACGTGTGAATAGTGGGGATTAAGCATGTGTGGCGGTGACAAACGTGACATGGCTCTCAGCCAATCGGCCCCGGATCAAAGTGAGACTTGAATTTTAGTGGCTTGAGGATAATCATTTTTAATTTTAAAAAATGAATATACACAGCGTAACATTCGCACCCATGGTAACAGAGATACTGTGTAACAATATTGGCTCTTTTATATGTGTTATTGACTAATAAGAATTATATAAATATTGATGTTTCTCCTTGGATTTGTTATAAAATCCATTTTCTGACGATCGCCCACATTCGTGCAGCCGGTTGCATATTTAATAATATTTATTATTATTCTTAGAACAAGTGGTATTTTGTTTAAGATAAATCATATCATGCGAATGCGAGGCGTGGTCACTTTAATAATGTTAAGCAAATAAAAAACAATCCCTTTCCACCCCCTCTCTCTCCCTCTCTCTCTTTCTCTCTCACTCTCCTACGCTGCTTGGACTTTAACTAATAATCTATTCTCTCTCTGTCTCTTCTCCTTTAAAACCTTGCTTCTCTCTCTCTCTCTCTCTCTCCCCCCCCCCCTCTCTCTCTCTCTCTCCTACACTGCTTGGACTTTAACTAATAATCTATTCTCTCTTTGTCTCTTCTCCTTTAAAACCTTGCTTCTCTCTCTCCCCCTCTCTCTCCCTGGATCTCTTCTACTCTCCAGCCCCTAGGCATCAAATTATAGAGCAGAATCCTATCATTATATGTTCATATAGCAGCTAATAGTAACAGCATAATTGGTGGTTACACAACAGGATAATAAGTATAATGTTACAAAAGCACACATTAGCTTACAAACGCTATATCTATTTTGTGTAATAAATTAATTTAGCATAAAATGGCTTCAACTAATAGTTTATGTAACACACCTGAATCTCTTCATATGCTGCTCGCAGGACTGTATTGACAGCAGGTCGCCTTGTCTTGTTTTTAAGCTGATCCCTCAAAGAGTGGACAGATAATTTCAGCATTTTACGTCTAATTAAAGAAAGAGGGAGAGAGACACAGAGAAACAGAATATCATTAAAGGTTTAGAATCCTTGACCAAAACCCACTGACTTGACCTAAAACAATCATGACTGTTACCATAAACACTACCTAAAAACACAGCTAGAGCAAAAGCTTAACGCAAAACCTTATCTAATATACTGAAAACCTCATCCTTCATTAGATATACACTAGCAGACATCCCACCCACACTATAAAGAGACAAGGGACCTTCCCAGACATAAGAAAATTGGATTTACTTACAAGTCGGGCATAAACATGTATTTATTATGAATTTTGATTATGTCATCATCGCAAGGGACCGTTTGGTTAGAGAGAGTGGGAGAGCTAGAATGAATGAGGGATAGTTTTTAGAGGTTAACCTTTTTCTTTCATTCTCGTTGTGTTTTTCATTTGGTAGTTCTGCGGCTGAAGAAGGAAATGAATGGGTAAAGTCCTGGACTGCCCTCTTTCTCTCCCTTTCTTCCTCCTCCTCTCCTTGAACCACATGTAAACCGCTATCTCCTCCTACGGGGATAGCCAGACTCACCGCTCCTACCTCTTTCTCACTCTTTTCTAAAAATATATAAATGATAAGAAATATATTTATTGTATTATTGTAATGAAAGTACAAATTATAATTATTTATATATACAAAGGGATATATACAACAACCATGCTAACAATGTACCCCACAATACAGCACAATGCAATACACGGTACTATATGCGGATATATTACATACATCATAATACTGCAATACTCTAATGCTAAAAACCGTACCAGGTCCTTTGCCCGAAGTTTCTTGGCTCTCACTGGTGACTCTATAATTAATGTCATTTGCTTTCTTGTCCATGAGGTCAGCAGCCTCCAATATAAGATCAACATCCATGAGGAAAAAATGGCAATTAGTAGAGTATGAATTCAAAAACAGATCTCAATCTCTCCCTGTATATAAATGCAGGGTTGAATAGTGAGGCCGGATAAGTACACACAAAACCCACGAAGTAACAAACCTTGATTTAGTCCGCCTCTATGGCTCAGGTTGACACGCTGTCTCCTAAACAGAGGAGATACATGTACTCTCTGACACGTTTCTAAGCCAACTGGTGAAAAATTGTGCAGTAAAGTGTGGGTGGGGCTATTTGACACATTATAAGTGCATGTACGCTCATGCATATAACACGCTGGTGCATGAGGGAGACTGAGGGCAGGTGATAATTAGATTCATTGATTCTCAGAACCATCCTAATTGCATTCATTGTATGACTGGCTGGGAACATGTGTCAACATTTCTCAGAAATAAGAAAAAATTATTATTTTATACAAACTCAGCCCTGTATAGTATCTTTTAGATGTTATACATGCTTGCATACCTTCTTCTAGTAGTGCTAAAAAAGAAGATCTAAAAGCTTCTCTTTCTCTACTTCTTTCTGCTTGATCCTTTCAGCTTTAATTCTCTCAGAAAACTAGACAGCAAGTAAGAGATAATCATGTAGTAATATGTGATGTATTAGGCAGTAATGAATAGTATCTATGCTGCAAACATGGCCTGAAATACAATAAAGCATTCAGTCTAGTGTAGCATGGTATAAATCAATGTATCTGTAATAGGCCTAATAATGATAATCATTATTTCTGTAGGGATAATGACTACTAGCTAGTCTGTGCATGTTTACAATAGCAAAGGCTTCTGTTGGTGAAATGTTATATAACTATTATTTGTGACAAATAGGTGAATGGAATAACCGACAGGAGTGGTTATACTGGGGAAAGTCACCCATACCTACGAATGTATTGTGCGTTGGTGCTTACTCCTGAATGGTACGGTGATTGATAATGAGGAACAGTGGGGAAGTACGGACTGTATGAATCAGGTGACCACACAACCATGTGATGCACTATATACAGAGTTATTACTGATACACATTGTATAACGTAATTACAAGAGAAAATGAGGTTTTTATCACGTAGGAATCTTTATCACATAGGAATCTTTATCACATAGGAATTGCGTCTGTCTGTTTTTACTAGTCAGGAGGTTTTGTTATGTAATTTTTTTTGTTCGTATACTAGCTGGACTCTATAGTGTATGTGATATTGTAAAGTGTGTGGAGAGAAAAAAACAACTGACAAAAACAGGCATTAATATTTGGAACTGACAGAGAGATTGTAATGCCGTAAAAGTAAACTAGACAAGTGTTAAAATGTCGACACGAAATTCTTACAAGATATTTATAGATTGTCATCCTGTTTATCGTGATGCTGCTCTAGCTATAACAAATATTTTTATAGTGTCGTAGTCCAGCAGTTATAGCTACCGGAGGCAGGTGGTTTGTGGGTTGTTAGTCGAGTGTGTCTACAAGATGAGTGGTTGATACTAAACCACATGGCAGCATGAGCTTACAGCGGGTCTACTGCATGCAATCACGTGTTTTATTAGCATACAAGCCATCGTTTCTATAAATGGCAACAAGCTTGTTCAGTTTCAGTGTCTTACCTTATACAGTTATTGTGATTATCCTCTTTCAGTTTCTTTGCTCTCAACACATGCAGTTTCAGTTAGTGTGACCCCACCCGCTTCTAATTAGGATTTAAATTAGCATAATTGTGGTTCTGTAATAAACACATCACAAAATAAATACTGATAATAATAATATACTGCTAATACATAACTAATACATTGCACGCATACATAAAATCATGATTATCAATGTTGGAGTAATAATAATAACAATAATAATAATGATAACAATAATAATAATAATAATGAATTAAAATAAGACAATCAATAATACAGCTTGAATTTATGCCTCCAATTGGCAGAGTAATTATTATATTTTTTATCAATCAGATATTTCTTCGAATCCAGATGTCTCTGTGATCAAAGCTCTTTCTAGAATCACACGACCTTCCTGGAATTAAAAAAACAGAAATTAATTTTATTGGTGAGGGATTCATAATGGCAACCACTTGTCAAAACATATAAAATAACAATAAATAATAGTACATTTTATATAATTTATGGTTTCTTCACAAAGCCATTAACAGCCAAATTTAATGCTACTGTAGCATAATTTTAAGTTAACATTCATCGTTATACCAGTTTTAAAAATTCATTATTTTAAAACTGTATTTTTATAATCAATTTTGTATTTTAAAACCTAACCTTATATCTCTGAGATTCTTCTGTAGCATATTCCTTCACAATTAAAAATAATATAATTATACTTATTTTATTTTTAATATTTATATACTTACATAGATCCAACCCAGTCTGGCTGCACAAGCCTTGCAAGAAACATCCCTCACGATATGTCTACCAGTTAACTGAGAAGAAGGTTATTATAATGAAGAAAAGAAAAACAATTATTTTTCATTTTTAGCATGTGCTTTAAAGTTATTTTACCATTATTCTATTCTCTGGTTCACTGAATGTTAAATTAACACTAAAAAAAGAGAGAGAGAGAGAGACTCTGAAAAAAATAGTACATGTACACGAATGCCCAGCGGTATGGGGGTGTCAGTGGAAAGGTAGTCATGTCTGCTTTCATTCTGATAATGTAGCAGTTGTCTCTGTGGTGAATAAGCAGTCAGCTAAGGATGACTTGCTGTTACATCACACAATTCCCCCCACACTATACAGAGTGCTTTGTCCAATTTTAGAGAAACTTTAAAAATTTGTAAAATAATTAATCCTGATTGGAATCAGCTCAAACTTTCTACACAACATAAGAACATGTATATGCATCAGAAAATATTATAAAAGTTGAGAATTCTCTACTTGACAATTTTGGCAAAATTTGGCCGACGCCCCTGTACTATAGTACAGGAACTTTGACCTGATTTTGGAGCAACTTAAAAAATTCGTATAAAATCCAAATTTGATCGGAATCAGCTCAAACTTTCTGCACAACATAAGAACATGTATATGTATCAGAAAAATTTTAAAAATGGAGAATTCTCTCCTTTTCAATTTTGGCAAAATTTGGCCAAAACCCCTGTACTATAGTACAGGGACTTTGACCCGATTTTGGGGAAACTTTAAAAATTCATTAAAAATCCAATTTTGATCGAAATCAGCTCAAAATTTCGGGACAACATAATATGTAAATGCATCAGAAAAAATTATAAAAATGGAAAATTCTCTCTTTACCATTTTTGGCAAAATTTGACTGAATACCCTGTACTATAGCACAGGGTGGTTTGTCAAATTTTGGAGCAACTTTAAAAATTGATAAAAAATCTAATTTTTGATCAAAATCAACTTAAAATTTCTACACAACATAAAAACGTGCATATACATCAAATAATGGGTGGTTTTTATAGCTGAAATAATTCTATCAAAAATTGCAAAGGGGTGTGGTCATTTGAAAGGTGTGGCCTATTTTTATAACATCATTGTAAGTTCGCAACTCACACTCTATTGAACAGAAATGCACGACCAGTTGCACCATTAAATCTCTATTAGTCAAAAAACAATTAGATTTATATAAATAGCATTATTATTTTTTTCTGAACTTACTGTTGATACTAGTTCGCCTCTGTTAGTGAGAGCCGTGTCACAGTTAGCACAACAATACACTCTTAGACCGCCAGGATGTTGAAGAAACAATCTACCCATTTTCCTTCCCCTCTCAGCTTCTCTCCTCAGCTTTGGTCGCTATTCTCCTTTGTTTACCTACGTCACACTAACAAAATTGCATTTCAATATTACTACAATCTCTTAATTAGAGTTTTACGGTATCTCATTACATTGTACGCTAATTTAGAACAGAGCTTTTACGGTACACCACGTGTAACAATATGGGCAAGTACAAGGTTCTGACTCCAAAAACCGCCTTCCCTCTTTATAGGAAAGACCCCAAAAGCGCCGAGTCGACCATACAGAAGTCTAGTAGCTACATGGGACTGTACGAGCTCCAATCTAAAAGGACAGAGGCTCCTCAATTCATACTACACGATGGACCACCTTATGCTAACGGACCCCCTCACGTGGGACACGCCTTAAATAAGATCCTCAAGGATTTCGTCAACCGATACAAGGTCCTCAGAGGCTACAGGGTTCACTACCGGCCAGGGTGGGACTGCCACGGGCTACCGATCGAACAAAAGGCTTCGTCGAGTATTCCAATTAATGCCCACCCTTTAACGGTGAGAAAAGTTGCTCGGGACTACGCAAAGAGTGCGATAAAGACACAAGAGAAGGCTTTTCGTAGCTGGGGGGTGCTTGGAGACTGGGGGCATCCTTATCTCACGATGAGTCGGGAATACGAGTCCAACCAGATTGACGTGTTTTATAACATGTACAAGCAAGGCTGTATATACCGGAGTTTTAAACCGGTTTACTGGTCACCATCTTCAGTCACTGCCCTCGCTGAGGCCGAACTGGAATATAAAGATCACGTTAGTCCTTCAGTTTATGTGAAGTTCCCATCAAAATTCCCTCAAATATTAGAAGGGAAACTTGTCCAGTCTTTAGTATGGACTACAACGCCTTGGACGCTACCTGGTAACAGGGCGATATGTTATAACCACGCCCACCAGTACAGCGTGATTAAGGCAGAGTCTAGCAGTGAGCTATTCTTAATTGGGAGTGACGTATTGAATGAAAAAGGTTCCGAGTTATTTGGAGATTATTCTGTTATTGATACATTCCCTGGACATTCCCTTGAAGGAGGGGCATATCATAATCCACTCACTAATCAATTAATGATTGCTAATGAAGGGACTTTACCTTTTCTACCCTCATCCCACGTCAGCTCTAAAGAAGGCACTGGGCTAGTACACACGGCTCCCGCCCACGGTTTTGACGATTACACAGTTGGTAAGCGACACAGTCTGGATCTAACAAGTTTAGTTAACGAGCGTGGGTGTTATGATGATTGGGTGGGCGGAGACTTATCTGGCTTGGACGTATTTAAATCCGGTAATGAGAAGATAATATCGTTATTGAGGGCCAACGAGTCTTTGTTGCATCATTCACAGTATAAGCACAGGTATCCGTACGATTGGAGGACGAAGGAACCAGTTCTGATACGATCAACTAAACAATGGTTTGCATCTTTAGAGACGCTGAGAGATAAAGCCATAAAAGCACTGGACGATGTTAAGGGAATCCCACCATCATCTGTGAAGAGGGTCACCGATATGGTAGAAAGTAGTCCGGAATGGTGCATATCAAGGCAACGAGTTTGGGGTCTGCCTTTACCTGTCTTTTATCCTCTTGATAATCCTGATGGCTACCTTATAACGGCCGATACAATACAACACATTAAGAAATTATTTCTTAAGCACAGCTCCGATTCCTGGTGGACCCTACCACTCACTGAGCTCCTCCCACCTTCGCTAACGAAGGAGGCGGAGTCTTACGAGAAAGGCTCGGACACGTTGGATATTTGGTTCGACTCTGGGTCATCGTGGGCGACCGTCGTTGAAGGAGGCGTGGCTGATATGTACTTGGAAGGACATGACCAGTATAGAGGCTGGTTTCAGTCGTCACTGCTAACCAGTGTCGCTGTAAATAAGACCAGTCCTTATAAGCAGTTGGTATGTCACGGGTTTATGCTTGATGGCCGTGGGATTAAAATGTCTAAGTCCCTTGGTAATGTCGTTGACCCTGTTGATATTACAGATGAGAAGAAACTAGGGGCTGATGGACTTCGCCTACTCATAGCTTTGTGTGATTTCACGTCAGATATATCTCTGACCAGTACACTGATTGAGCAGGTTCGGGAGTTTTTATTAAAGATACGTACGACCATCCGATTTATGATTGGGAACCTTTCAAGTTTTGATCCCCGGCGAGACCTCATTCCTTATTCGTCCCTCCCACCTCTTGAGCGTTACATGTTGCATGTTTTATCGGAATACTTTGAATCGGTCGAGTCCTTATACGAGGAGCTTAATTATTGTAAGATATGTCATTTGATTGATGATCTGATTCGAAGTGATCTATCACCCTTTTATTACGATATGATCAAGGACTGCCTGTATTGCGATGAAGCAGCTAGCTTAAAGAGACAATCCATACTAACTGTACTTCATTATTTATTGAAGTACACTACACTATCACTTGGTCCAATATTACCTCACCTTGCTGAAGAAATTAATAATCATTATCCATTTAAAGAAGGTCAGTTTTATTATTATTATTATTTATTATTATAAACTGAGTTTAAAAGTTCTTTATTATAGGTAGTGTTTTCATGTGCGAATGGCCACAGGTACCGTTAGAATGGAAAAATGAGACTCTTAAATCTGATTTTACCGTACTACGCAAGTTACGCCTTCTAACCACTAAATGTGTCGGAGAAGAGATTTTACAGAAAACTATCCGAAGTCCACTGGAGGCATGTCTACACCTGGCCACACCCACCAATCCTTTAACAGAACTTGTTAAAGTAACTTTTGCTAACGATAACTGGTGCAATCTGGAAGACTTCCTAAATGTCTCGAAAGTGTATTTAAATACGGAAATTCCGTTTGATATTTCGTTTAATTATATAGGTGGGCGTGTGCTAGCTGACGGCCAGGAAGTAAATGTGAGAGTTGGGGTTGGGTCTTGTCAGGAGGGGGAGTGGTCAAAGTGTCCGAGGTGCTGGAAGTACGTCCCGACTGGACAATTAATTAATGGATTGTGTGTGAGATGTAATAATGTTGAATTAAATTAAATTAAATTATTTATGTATGAAATTAATAGTGAGTAATTTGGGGCAGAAACTTTCACAATGTTCCGGCTATGTTTACTAAGTATGGTAGCTGTTGGCTTGGGAATTGCCTCAATGCTAATAGGCCGGTTGCAATTATTACTGAGAAAAGAACCTGTGATGTCACAGCTGGCCCTGGGTACAGCATGCATAAGCTATACTTCATGTTCTATCTTTTCCAGAGTCTCACAGTGAAGCAAATACATTTGCTATATTCACTCTCATCCTTCAGAAGTGGCATATAGAAAAGGAAGCGGTTCTATATTCTGTTGCATGCGTATAATGCAGCTCAGGCTGCTCAGCCGTGACATCATACCACATTACCTCAAACGAATATCAAAATGGAGGAGCAGCAGATTGATCAGAGTGGAGGACACCTATACAACTCATTTTTGTCCAATACCTCATCTTAAGGAGAGATATGGCAATCCAGAGCCGTCTGCCACTTTGTATTGCAATTTCATATTGAAATCCTTGCATCAATTCTTCCAGCTAGATCTACTTCCTTCAGATGGTGAGCTACAAGTACTGGATTATGGTTGTGGTCCTGTCATTTGCAACGTTATCAGTGCCTCAAAACATGCCAGGAGCATAACAATGGCTGAATATACTCCTCAAGGAAGGGAAGTGGTTGAGCAATGGTTGAATGGATCTCTAACCAGTTTTGACTGGTCGCCACATTTCGATTACATTGTGCAGACTCTGGAGGGGAAGAGTGAGGAGGAAGCAAGGGAGAGAGAGAGGAGTCTTCGTAAAAAGATGAAGGGAGTTGTATCGTGTGATTTAACAAAGGATCCACCAATTGATCCTCAATATTTGGGCCCTTATGACATAATAGTCTGTAGTTTAGTCATTAATACAACATCAAGCAGCATTGAGGAGCACCAAGCTCAAATGAATAGGCTTGCATCTCTTATTAAGAAAGGAGGCTACCTTTTATTTGTAACTTGCTTGAGGGCAGATGGTAACGAAGGTGTCCATCAATACCATTATTTTTGTGGAGGAAGTGACGTGGAATACAATGCAATTGCAGTTTCTATGAAGTGTCTTTTTTCTATGTTGGAGGCCTCTGGTCTGGCAGTGGTCAGCAGTAGTGATCATCTTTGTACTGGAAAGCCTGATATTAGATCTAATTTTATTTTTGTTGCTGGTAGAAAAGTTTAACAAACAACTATGAATGATGTACATTCTTTATTAAATGTAATGTTAACTCCTGCTATCTTCTTATAGTGTTGAAATAATTATGTTGGCTTTGATTAATTTACAAATATGAAAAATTAATGCTAGAATAAGTCGGGGCTATTGAAAGTGTATTTAAATATGGAAGCTTTGAGTAATATTTTGTTTGATTATACAAGTGGGCACATGCAAGTTGGTGGTAGATGTGGGGGTTGGGGTTGAGTCTTGTCAGGAGGGGGAGTGGTCAAAGGGCCCAAGGTACTGGAAATATGTCCCGACTGGACAATTAATTAATGGATTATGTGTGAGATGCAATAATAAAACATGTACAACAATAAATAGATTAGTACATATAAAATTAATGATTTTATTTAATTAGTTCCATTCATTATATGATAGTAGTGATACTTGTATTCAATTCAAAATTGATAATTTATAAGATGCCTGGACTTTGCAATTTAGATTTTGCCATTTGTCACCTTTTTAGTGCTATAACACTTATAATAATTATTTGAAACAAAATTATTGGGATATAACAATGCAAGTTAATATTATAGTCGTCTATATAAAACATATAAATAATATCAGTTCTCTTTTTTAAAACCGGACTCTTCAAAGAGCTTCAGCACATCTTTTATTTCTGCATATTTCTTCATATTCTCAAGGAGCCATGGCCCATACTGCATATACTTCACATCATTCTCTTCCTTTCCATCCAAAGGCAAGGACAGAGGGACTTTTGCAGAGTAGCCAGGCTCCAAGAAAAAAGGGAGACTGTATCTTTCACCTCCAGGGTCCACCACACGATGCTTAGTAGCTTTTATTCTGCCTCCAGTTGATTCTGATAATGTTTTACCCAGATTCACTACAAAGGATCCAGGGCGAGGCTGTACAGTGAGCCAAGTGTTGTCATGGAGCAGAACTTGAAGACCTAAACCAAGAGTATAATGATAAACATACATGTTCACGGCTACTCCAAAAATGAAACGTTTTGATTTATTTATTTATGTGATATCACTACATCATGTATTTATTCTTTTTTCAATTAGCATCAACTACCGTATAATGCTTTAATTTGGCAGAGTTTTATTTTGGCAATTGGCAGTTTGCAAGCAAAATTGCCAATATTAAAACCGCCAATCATTAATGCGCATGCTCAGTAATGCACATGTACACAAAAATCGCCAAATTAAAAACCGCCAATTACAATTTTACAGCAAAATTGCCAAAATAAAGCGCCGCCAAAATAAAGCGTTATACGGTATTTTATTCTTGAAAAAAAGCAGCATTAAAATCTATAATAGCCTGATCTCAAAGTCAAAAATTAAATATTTCTTTATCTAATAATTTCTTTATCTAATAATTAGACTATTTTGCTCACCGGTATAATTGAACGTAGTAAGAAACGTCACAAATACATTGTCGGCGTGTGTCTCACACACAACAACTTGGCCATCCTCAATTGCAGATGGAGGAGGCTCAAATCCTCGCTGAGGATAGTGCAGGAGGCGAAGAGTGGAGAGAGTCTCTGGAACAAAGAGATGGTGGAAATATGTTTCAGGTAATCCTAGACCAATAGCTAGGAGTTGGAGAAATCTCATAGAAGCTGACATCATTCGACTAAAAAAAATGTAAATTTAAAGGTGGGTTTTAACTAGGCCAGTATACTATCAATTTTTAATCAAAAGCGTGGGCGATTTGACCTTTTGACGTATGCATAGATACTAGAGTAGAGTTAAACTATATCCAACTTTAGTGTCAATGTAACATTAGGCTTAGCAATGATATTGTAAATCCGTCTTAATAATAATAATAATATTTGATTAGTGATTACATCTAAAATTCTAAATAACAATCATAATTACCCGTAATGCTTCACGACTACCTCCTTGAATTTAGCGTATCTCTCTTTCTCTTCCTGGCTGTCACTAGGCTCTGGCTCAGGCCAGACATTTTCTTCCGTTACCGGGAATCCTTCATTCGAAGTGAGCTTGTATCCTGGGCTTGTAACGCTGTCCTGTCCAAACTCGTATCCCTCTTTATAGGAGCTGTAGTCTTTATCCAAGCCGAAATATCCACGATAGAAGACCTTGTTCTTCTTGTTGTACAAGTATCGAGCAACCCTCAGTCTCCTTTCCTCAGGTAGGTTGAAAAACCATTTGTTGATTTCCAAGAGTTCTGCTTCTTCCTCGAGGTTGTAGCCTGGGACATTATCGAGATAAAGGAATCCCACAGTCTCCATTATGTGTACTATACGAGACGCCGTCCCCTCGGTGTCAGTAGAAGAGAAATCAACAATAGGCAAAGACTCCATTTTAGCACAGGCTCAGCAAGAATAAATGGGTGGGGCTGACCTCTGAGCAATCAGAGGCGCACGTGTTTAAAGTATACGGGATCGTGCTCACCTCCGTTTATTTTTAGAGGAAAAATGGCATTCGTCGAGTTTATGAAGAAGGCACTTCAAAGAGGCCGTTCTGTCACACTCCCACCTGGTGAGAGCCTAGAGCATCGTATATTTAGATCTAATTGTTCTTCTTTTAGACCCCAACGAAGCTTCATACGTCCTCCTTCCATACGTAGTACAGAACCAACTGAAGTAAGTAAGAGTATTGGTCAGTAATACAAGGATATGCACACTTTACAAGCTCTTGGCCTACAAGCCATCAAGTTGTACAAGCTAGCATGTACATATGCTTGTAGCTAAATATTTGCACAACTTTATATGCATAGACTATCTCTTGCAATCACTAAACAAATTAATGGTGTAAAAATTAATTTACTATTCAAACTCTTCCATTATAGGCCTGTTGAACAGCTGATTACTAGTTCAAATTTTGATGTTAATCATAAATTCGGACGTGCTCAGCGTACGCTATTACACTCAGCAGCAAAGTAAGAGCTTTTAAAAATATGAGTAATTTATACACTACTCATCCCTCTCCCCCATCAGCACTGGTGCTATAGATACTCTATCATTTCTCATAAAACGAGGAGCTACCATAAATGTTATTGATAGAATTGGTGTGACGCCTCTTCACCTTGCAGCAAGGAACGGGTAATCCCCTACTTAAAAATGCATGCCTACATGTATACATACAATACAGCAGCTGATGATGATAAGATATGATTATATTGATAAAGTACTTAGGACACTTATTATTATGTACTTAAACACACTGAGATAAGGAAGCAGCTGCTTATTATTGTATTATGGGTGATAATGTTTAAAATGGAAAGTACCTGTATTTCATTGTGATCATTGTGAGAAAGGTTATTAGAGACAGCTCAGAAAGGATGTGAAAGTTCAAATAATTTCATACCTATGACATAATTATTTATAAAGAGTAAATTGATACGAATTCTCATTAATGAAAATATCAAGAGTAGCTACTTTTCAAGAAGCTAAAATTATTATTTCCTTTTTGTGTGTAGGCATAAGAAATGTGTTCAGAAACTTTTTGACAATGGTGCTGATATCAGCATTCATGACAATGAAGGATTAACAGCTGTAAGCCATTATAGCTATACAATGTACCTTTAACATAATGATACCTACATGTAACTTTACTCTCTTCTATATAGTTGCACTGGTTAGCTTGTAATGGCCGCACAGAGTTGTTATTCAGTATACTGCAGAGAGGAGAATTTGTTGATGTAGTGGTAAGTACTCGAGCATTTACACTATTTTGTAATTGATTCACACTTTTATAATTCCATTTTCTCCTTTCCTTTCTCCTCTCCCTCTCTCTTTCTTTATCATTATCCATTTCCTAAGGATGTTCATGGTCATACTGCGTTACATGTTGCTTGTCAGAATGGTCACTATCAGGTAGTGTGAGTTCTTGTGACTGTCACATGATTATACGTTAATTTCAGTGTGTTCTGAAACTGTTAGAGTTCAAAGCTGATTTTGACAAACCCAGTAATGATGGAAGGACACCACTCTTTTTTGCATGCAGGTTTGATGTGACATCTCTCACTCTTTTCTATTTTCTTCTCTCTCTCTCTTTCTCTCTCACTCACTCACTCTCTCTCTCCCCCTCTCTCCCTCTCTCTCTCTCTCAGACATGGTCAGATAAAATGTCTTAAGCTCTTGCTGTCAATGAGTGCCAGTATGGCTCCAGATCACAATGGAGTCTCCCCACTGGAGATAAGTGCTGAAGTAAGCAAAGCTATCATGATTATTATATTTATGATTATTTATTATCCTCTAAAACTAAGGCTGCATGTAAAGGATAAAAGGAAAGCCCCACAGAATATAATTATTATTGATATTATTAGTAGTAGTAGTACAAAGTGGAGACCTACAGCGTAGCAGTAATTATTATCAATGATACAGAAGACTTAGTAAAATAGATAAGAGCAGCTTAAAGTACAGCATTCATTTGTAGTGCATATTACATTGTTTTGCTTTAATATAATAAACAAACAATCATTGGTATTATTATTATTATTGTTGTTATTATTGTTATTGTTTATTAGAATGGTTATAAAGAATGCGTTGAGCTCATTTTAATGAAGTACCCCGATCAGATTGATCGGTTGCTGTTACTTTCAAGAGATGATAAGGTCCCCCTGGATACGATGCTCTCAGTGATGGAGTACCTCTGTCAGTGTAATGTGGCCATCATGATTGGACTAATATCCAGACTAGCTAATCTAGCGTCTACTGCAGGAATGGAACTACTGACGTAAGGAGAGAGGGAGGGAGGGAAGGAAAGAAGAGACACATTATTTTAGATGTGATATACATGTACATGTACATATATGTACATTTATGTAACAGTAACCCACAGTGTTATAGCTAGCAAAGTCAATTCTAATGGCCTGATAAAGAAGAGCTTATATCTCAATTACTATTTTGTAATTGTCTAGTAGTTTTTAGCTTAAGGGTGGTTTTTTGCTTGCTACATGTACATCGGATTCATTAAATCTTACTACTTGATTCACATACATATACATGTATATCATTTATAATCATTCTTTATCTCTTTTTCTCTCAGTGCCATTGATTCAAATCATTGATTCATTGATTTTTGCTTTGAATCACATACATTATATATCATTCTTTATTTCTTATCTCTCTTTCTCTCAGTGTCACTAGTAGTTACTCCGACCTCATGCCTCAGTTCCTAAGATACATAAAGGTCCTCTGTGCCCTCTACCCCTACTACTGCTCTGCTGTCTCTCAGGCCCCACCCTCTCCCCTCGCTCGTCAAACCTCCCCCACTACACGACTGAGAGGGAGTGAGAATCCTAATGACTCAAGACCTCGGCGAGCGGCAACACTGAACCTCTTTTCCGGTAGAGGAGGAGGAGGAGGGCATGCTCGTACCAATTCTCATGGTTCCCCTATTGACCTCTTTAGCGAGATACAGATAGAGAGAGAGAGTATGATTTCAGCCTCACTAGGTTAGTAATGTTTTAGTGATCTAAAACTACTTCAATTTAGTCATATTTTTTGTCATGTTTTCTTTTTAAAAGTTTGTTTTAATTAAGAAGCCTAAGCTTAGTTTTATTTAACTATTATATTTGTTGAACATATTTTTTTGTTTAGTTTTAGTTAAATCACACACACACACACACACATGTATATTGTAAAAATATTTTTAAATATTTCAGGTGATGTCACTTCTGCTTCCAGTTATCCTAATAATCCAATGGAGCAGTTAGACACTGTATGGGCCTCACTAGCCTCTTGGTTCGACTTACTACAAAACGAAATATCAAAATTACCGGAGGTGACTCCGCCCATCATTAATGAGATAGACTCCCCACCCACACAAGTTAACGAGGTATTATTATAATTGATTTTAATTATTAATTTATTATTCATAGGAGGCATGTCCAACTAATGGTGGCGACACCTCTCAACTAGCAGCTGCTATTATTCTCAGTGCCCCGCCCAGAAGACGACAGGTGTTTCTACGTAATAGCAATGATGGGAGTGGCTTTGTAGGCGGGGCTAGCTCCACCGTTAATAAATCGCTAAAGAGGAGGACCTGGCATGTCGATAGAGTGGTGAGGGTTATAGCTTTGGAGGAGGAAGATGAGGAGACATCTTCGCTGCCTTCTTTTGCACGATCAACGTCCTCCGATAATTACCATTCATCAGGTACATGTACATGTAATATTATTATAAATAATTAATGAATTAATTAATGAATGGTAATTATTGCTTAATTGTACTTGTGTATGTAGCAGTCTTTACTGCCTTTTATAGTAGTATTTAATTTTATTTTATTATTGTTAAATGGTTAAAAATTTTGTGTTACAATTTTAATGTTTTTTTAAATAAAAAGAATTAGAATTTTTATTTTATTTATGCCATGGGCAGGTGCATAAAAATATAATTAAAAAATACCTAAAATTAGCTAAACCAAACAAATTTATTATGAAGAATGTAATTTTTATTTTTGTTGTTGTTTCAATAGAAAACCAGTTGAAGCCGCTAATGGAAGATATCGATCAGACTCCTTCCATCCAAGAGGAGGTGGGAGAAGAAAGGGGCGGGGCTAAATCACCCGATATTGTTGGAGTGTATGCTGATAGACTGTCAGCTGTGACTCATGCCTTTAGCCTCTGCTCAAAAGCAATGAAGAAACCAGCTGGAAAAAAGTAAATTAATGAGAAAAATACCACCACAGAGAATTGATATTGGTGGATTAAATGATACTTGCAAATATATTTATTTTTTAAAGATTTATTTTATTTGATAAAATATTCCATTCTTCACATGCTCAATGATATGTGGCTCCTAAATTGTCAATATAACATACATGTACAACAATTGCAAAATTTTACAAATTGCTTAATACTTGTGTATGTATCAACTCTAGCCAAT
Source organism: Amphimedon queenslandica (assembly GCF_000090795.2). NCBI lineage: Eukaryota > Metazoa > Porifera > Demospongiae > Haplosclerida > Niphatidae > Amphimedon > Amphimedon queenslandica. The sequence continues at coordinate 22,595 of NW_003546415.1, read as the reverse complement.
ACATTTCTGGCTGTATATGTTGTATTATTGTAGCCGCTTTACTCTTTTGCTTTGTTTTGGTTGTAGATCTGATTCTCCTGACAAGTTTGACGAGTTTGTGAGTAAATACGAGTCAGTTCTTAAAGTTCTACTCGCGAGGTGTCCTAAGATGATTTTTGTTCATTTTCATTTCTTGCTTGAAAACAACCAGCTGCTCCAGAGATTCATTCACATCGTCCACGCACAGGTCAGTCAACTGTACAATGTACATGACATGACATAGATTATAGAAGTTGGGAATTTTTGGATTATTAGCATGGAATATAGCCCATGGATTTTTCCAAAAAATGGCTCTGAAATCACCCCTAATTTTTATTACATTTTCTAAAACATATTGATGTACTTATGCTATGTAGAAAGTTTGAGCTGATTCCAACTTTAATTTTTCGAGTTATGGTCATGTTAAAAAATGTGCCAAAATCTGAAAAGTACCCAAGGCTATTAGTAACGCGGTAGCGTTACTAAGTAGGATTCACCCCACTTCAAAATGGCTGCCACGACTTTTGCAGCCTTGCTATACCGGGAAAACGAGCTCCTATGCTTACCAGACTTTATAGAGGACCTTATCTTGACCAGAGGACTCCAATGGTACAACTAGCGTGGCTCTAGACCTTGTCTAAGAGGAAAGCCAAAAATCGGCGAACT
>NW_003546415.1:15728-21128 GCF_000090795.2 Amphimedon queenslandica | reverse complement strand
TAGCAGATAAAATTATAATAAATTTTTTATGATAATCAGTAAATTTTTGATATAATTTTGCAAGGTAATCTGTCAATTTTTTCTTCCATAGAAAGAGTATGTCCAGTTAGTTACTGAAATGAGAATGACTCAAGCAATTGGCCACCAAATAAACGCATTCACTGAAGGATTCTATGAGATAATACCTCACCATTTAATATCATTATTTGATGAATATGAACTGGTAGGTAACAGTATCTAATTAATCTTTGATTAGTAGGGGCTGCTCCATTCATAGGAGCTACTGTTGTCTGGTCTACCTGATATTGATGTTAAGGACTGGATTAAGAACACTGATTATAATGGGTACAGTGAAGAACACCCTGTAATTAAGGTAATAATAATTATTAACTTTATAATTACAGTTTATATATTTTTTTATTTTTAGTGGTTCTGGGAGGTTGTTGAAATGATGGATAAAAAGACTTTAGCTATTTTATTGCAGTTTGTGACCGGAAGGTAAAATATTTTTATTGGGAAGTTCTTGTTGAATTTTATTGTCACGAAATCTGTGACAAGTAAAAAACCCATTAGTTCCATTGTCACGAAATTCGTGACAAGCAAAAACCCATTAGTTCCGTTGTCACGAAATCTGTGACAAGCAAAAAACCCATTAGTTCCATTGTCACGAAATCCGTGACAAGCAGAAAATCCATTTGTTCCCTTGTCACGAAATCTGTGACAAGCAAAAAACCCATTAGTTCCATTGTCACGAAATCCGTGACAAGCAGAAAATCCATTTGTTCCCTTGTCACGAAATCTGTGACAAGCAAAAAACCCATTAGTTCCATTGTCACGAAATCCGTGACAAGCAGAAAATCCATTTGTTCCCTTGTCACGAAATCTGTGACAAGCAAAAAACCCATTAGTTCCATTGTCACAAAATCCGTGACAAGCAAAAACCCATTAGTTCCATTGTCACGAAATCTGTGACAAGCAAAAAACCCATTAGTTCCATTGTCACGAAATTCGGGACAAGCAAAAACCCATTAGTTCCGTTGTCACGAAATCTGTGACAAGCAAAAAACCCATTAGTTCCATTGTCACGAAATCCGTGACAAGCAGAAAATCCATTTGTTCCCTTGTCACGAAATCTGTGACAAGCAAAAAGCCATTAGTTCCATTGTCACGAAATCTGTGACAAGCAAAAAACCCATTAGTTCCATTGTCACAGAATTCATGACAAGCAAAAACCCATAATTATTTTTTTCCAATAGTTCTAGGGTTCCTCTTGGTGGTTTTGCTAATCTTGTTGGTGCCTCTGGTCTTACGAAGTTCACAATATCTCAGTTGAACTATGAACCTAACAGACTACCAATGGCAAGTACTTGGTAAGCAGTGAAAATAATCATTAAAAATATTACAAATTATGAAATGAATTACATGTAACTTATACAAGAATCTATTCCAATTTTACTTCCAATACCCCTTCATTGTCTCCGATAGCTTCCTAGTTAAAGTTTCATTTAGTTTTGCTAAAAGTCCCCGGTTCTATTCCCACTTTCCTCTTCATTTTTCTTTTTTTTGCTTTGAGTTTTTAAAGTTATTCTGCCTACAATATCCTTACCTGCCTATTTTAGATGCTTCTCTTTATTGAGATGGGCTACATGCAGTGTTTATACATGTACTTGTATACATACAGGTACATGTAAGTAGATCTACATGTACATGTATTTTCATGTTTTTATACATGCATGATGTATATGTACATACTTATTTTTTCTAGTTTTAATTTATTGAAATTGCCCGAGTACCCAAATAAGGACATTCTTAAGGAAAGGCTCAACTTTGCACTAACTTGTGGGACAAGTCTCATTGACATCACATGACATCGTATGACATCATATGACATCATAGTAGTGCAATAATTAATTACAATAGTAGCATTTATCGTGTGATTTTAATTCATTTTATTTTTTTATAATGTGATGCATCTGTGAAATAATTAATTTTTTAATAATCATAAATAATAATAATAAACAAATTTTGAACAAAAATTAACGACGATTATTTCCAAAGTTTAATGATGCCAGCAGCCAACCTGCCCCTCCTCCTCTTGATGCCTCCTTCTAATGGACAGAATCCTATTGCTACTAATGGATATGAATCGTCTCTGCCCGTTGACCCACTCCCTCCTCCTCCTCCTCCTCTTGATGCTGTTTTTAACTCTCTTAAAACTTTGACTCCTTCAATGACTTGAGAACTAAAAAGTAGAATGCACAATTAATAATGAGGACAAATTATAAAAATGGAGAAATCTGCCTATAACTATTTTTGGCAAACTTTGCTATAGTCCCTGTACTATAGTACACTACAGAGATTTCAGCCTAATTTTTGAGCAACTTTAAAAATTCATAAAAAATCCAAATTCGATTGGAATCACCTGAAACTTTCTACACAGCATAAGTTCATGTATATGTATCAGAAAATGTTATTTTTAAAAATGATAATTCTCTACTTTACAATTTTGGCAAAATTTGGCCAATACCCCTGTACAGTATAGGGACCTAGCTTTGTCAATTTTTGGAGAAATTATGTTTGATCAAAATCAGTTCTACTTGCATAATTATGTACAGTTTATGATGTACCTATAAAATATGTCAATTTTCTCAGATCCAACCCCAGCCTTCACTATACAGCTGGACTCCGAAGGATTATTAAGATGCCATAACCTGATGAACCTGTCAGTGCCTCCAGTCACTAATCTCAACCTTAGCTAGACTGATTGAGAGAAAGAGAGATGAAAACAATTAAAAAATTGATCTAAATTATTATTATTATTTTATTACATGTATTATTATTTTTAGGGAAATTTGGAAGCCATACAAGAGCTCCTTACTAAATACAGCCACTGTTTCTAGTGGGAGCTAATAAAACAGAAAAATAGCTACAATGCATTAAAGCTAAAACAAATAATAGCGTATAGCTATAGTATTATCACAATAAAAATAGATTTTTATGCTCAGCAGGTGCTAATAAAAGCAATGACCTTAGATAAAAGGGGAATCCGGATTAGTTCTCACTACAAGGCAGTCCACATCCGACAGGAGTGACCAAAAGAGGCTGGCAGTGGACATAATGGAAGCCCATTTGGTCAATCACACACACACACCTGCTGTACACCAGCTGGTGATATTATTATAGAGATACATTCCTTGCAAATGTAGTGTATTGTGTGTGGTTGCTGTTATGTCAAAATTACTCCATTGGAACATGATCTCTTGTATTAATTGTAGACTACACAATATACATGTACAATTTACATGTATGACCTTAAACTAGAAGAAAACTACTGCCAGCCTCTTTTGATCCTCACCTCTGAGAATTATGGGATCACTTCAGACTATCCCTCTAACCATTGGATATACCTTTATCTCTCTCTCACACAAACACAGATAGTAAATAATTTTAATTTAAAGTCATACATTGTACGTGTACAGGTACATGTATGCAGTCTATAATGTACATGCACTTTTGAATTGTACATACTATACATGCATACATTGTACACTTACCATTCAAATAATGAATCAAGGTCTTGTTGCTTCATGACACAGTCTAAGACACTGCATGGTATTGGATCACTAATAGCATTTAATAATACCAACTGAGGAGAGAGAGAGAGATTGAACACAAAATTATTAAAAAGTAGGTATGACAGTAAATAATTTAAGGTCATACATGTACTTATATACATGTATGCATGTAGTCTACAATTAATACAAGAGGTCATGTTCCAATGGAGTCAGTTGTACACTGAGTGTACTTTTGAATTGTATGTACTTGTACATGAACATACTTACCATTCAAATAATGAATCAACTAATAGCATTTAACAACACCATTACACACATACATGTATAGTAACAGTATGAACCACATTACCTTATTGTCCAGCTCTAGTATATTGTTATACTAAAGGAATGGTTGCACTACTGGAGCAATGTAACACAAAGCATCAATATCATCTAATTGACTAGCAGCTGCCATTATGAAACCAACTGAACCATATCTAGCTATTCTACACACAGGGGAGAGAGGGAGGGAGGAGAGGAGAGAGAAAGGAGGTAGAGAAAAGAAAGGAGCATATTATACAACTATACATTTAAATTATTTGGTTCACATTATAACACATACAAGTAGATTAATTGATGTATTTATATTATTATTATTATTATTATTATTATTATTATTATTATTATTATTATTATTATTATTGTTCTTGTTGTTAACTTTAATCACTAAATAAGTATTTTTACATATTTATTTGTTCAATCACAAAATACATTTACATACTGTGATTACATAGCAAAAAGTGCTTATTTTTGCTGTTGTCAAAAAACTTTTAATTGTTTGATAAGTGATTCTAAGTGTTTTCTAGAAAATACAATGTTGAAGAGCCATATTATTGGGTATTAAAGGGTTAAGATAGGTTAGAAAACATTATCATTATTATCATCATGATCATTATTATTATTATCCAGAGCCAAGTGGAGAGGTCTTCATACTGAAAATGGCTCTGGGATCAACCCACTACACTTTTATTGACTCCTATTAACTATTGACTTATTTTTCAAATAATAATTATGATAATTCTTTTTTTACATCTAAGTGTATGTGTTTTTAACCTGTTTTATTTCATTAAATAATAATAATTATTAATGTACTTATTATTATTATTATTTCTCACAGGGTGTGCTATGAAAGGTACTATTTGTTGTAGTGATGATATGAGGAATCTTAAGTTAAAGAGCCCATTGATACACAATACTGTCATGGAGGAGATAGCTTCACATATCACTGCCTCTTCTGGATCACCGTAAACCCTGAGAGGGGGAGAGAGGGGAGGATAAGAGAAGGGAAAATTAATATTCTAATTTGTAAAAAAACAATTATTAAATTATACAATAACGATAATAATGAATTGCATGCACTATATACACATCTAGGCCTGAGGATTTTATTCCCAGAGTAAAAAAAAGAATAATAGGTGGTCTAATGAAGAATAATTCTGGAATAATATAGGGCAAAAATTTTAAAATTGTGCAGTAGGTGTGGGTGAATGCTTAGTAAATCTTGTCTAGCACCTTCAAGTTATCCGTAAGTGTGCTTTACAAGGCTCAATTGCGGTAGCCTTATGATGTTAGACTACTGCAGCATAATGAGCATTGAATGTGACAAATTTTATTATTTTAATTGTTTATTTTTAAAATACTTTGGAATAATAATAATAGGAATGTTAGGCAAATAGATGTATATTAGGAATAAGGGAATAGAATAATAGGGACATTTTTGGGAATAATATCCTCGGCTAGCCCTAACCAATGGGGGCGTATAGGCACTACATTTGATGGCTACCTT
>NW_003546415.1:13918-15718 GCF_000090795.2 Amphimedon queenslandica | reverse complement strand
CATCATTGTCTCTTGGTAGTCTTGTTTCTCTTGTACCATCTCATTACGCATTGTAATAGTCTAATAAAAATCATCGAATATTTATTAATTGTCCAATTAATTAATTAATTAATTCAATTATTAGTTAATGTATTAATAATTTAATTATTACTTCATCTGTCTTCATTGTTAGCTCATCGTGGATCTGTTTTCCGCTGGTTGACAGTGCTTTCATTCTATTTATAACTGACTCTGCTTTGGAATCAATAGTATCGAAATAACCTATTGAATAATGATGATGATAATAATAATAATAATAATAATAATAATAGTACACGTAATAATAATACTAGTAATACCGTATAGCTAGAAAATTTGGTGGAGTAAAACCTTGGTGAGTTTGGCGAATTGAGGTCCATTCACCAAATTTTTAGTCTCCAAAAGCTCCATAGAAGCATGCACAGAGTTAAAGATTCGCCAAAATTCTAACCTCCAAACCTCTTTTAGAGTCAATTCGCCAAATTTTAGCACTCCAAATTTTTTAGCTATATGGTAGTAATGGATGAGATTTGCGTGGTGATTTTCTAACTATGGTCATTGAGCGTGTTCAAAATTAAAGTTAACGTAAAAATTAGTACTCGCAAATAATAGTGGCCTTAAGGTGTATTGGTAGTTTCTCTACAGTATTATATTAGTAAACTTACTTGTTGGTGCTGCATCGTAGACTTTCTCCAAGTATTGTTCCGACGGCTTGTTTTTTTCACAAGCTTTTAATATTTCTTTATTCCTATTTTATCATCAGATATTATTATTATTATTATTGTTATTAGTATTATTATTATTGTTATTATTATTATTATTATTATTATTATTGTTGTTGTTGTTGTTGTTACTTTGTTTTAAGATATGCTAGTTCCCTTATCAATTGAGTTGCCTTTGCTTCTTTTATTTTCAATTCTCTCTCTTCTTCAGTTTTCCTTTGCAGTGCTTTGTATCTCACTATCTTTCCCTCCTCTATGACTGCATTGAACTTTTTCATTCTCTGTGCCAACTTTGACATTAAAATGTGATAAAATCAAGAGAGAGAGAGAGAAAGAGTTTAGGATATTTTCTCTAATTAAAGCTCTTGTTCTTTTTGTTTTCCACTCTCTTCCCCTCCCCCTTCTCTTTCTCTCTCTGCCTCTCTCTCTCCCTCCCCCCTCTACCTCCCTCCCTCTCTCTCTCTCTCACTGCTTCTTTCTTCTTTTCCAAGGCTTTATATCTTTCTTCTGTTGCTTCTAGTCTCATGTTCACTTCTCTCTTCTTCTCTTCCAATTCTCTGTCAGTCATTGACAGCTCCTGCTTCAACTGCAAAAGCTTGCTAGTGGAATGCCAAAGCATATCCTAGAAATGTCATTAAATATTTATTTAAAATGTTATTATTATTATTATTATTATTATTATTATTATTAGTTTTTTCTTACGTGTGGGTGCTGTTTCGCTCCAATACTTTGAATGAGTTCTTCGGTCATTTTCTCTTGCTGTAGAGTGTATAGCAAACTTGCTCCATCTTTGCTGCTACTTTCTGCCGTAGCACTTCTTTTCTCTGCTGTAGCACTTCTTTTCTCTGCTGTAGCACTTTTTTTCTCTGCTGTAGCACTTCCTTTCTCTGCTGTGCGTGTTGATAACTCTGATCCAGCTATACTGCATGTACAATGTGATGCATATTTAGTATATAGTCAGTATATTAGTGTACATGTATATGTACATGTACTCTTGCTACATGTACATGTATATACATGTAGAGCTTTAGGCTTTAAGGGACTTTAACTTTTGCAATTG
>NW_003546415.1:8908-13831 GCF_000090795.2 Amphimedon queenslandica | reverse complement strand
GTACTAGTGCATGTATATGTGGTTAAATTGGACATTAAAATTTTGCAGAATGAACTTTAGAAAATTTTGAAGACAACTAAGGCAGCTTTTTAGCTAATGCGATAAACACATAAATTGTTATACTAACCTTTGGGTACTTGTCATTTTAATAGAGGAAGACAGACTTCCAATCAGAGAGAGAGAGAGAGAGAGAAGGTTCTGTGCTTTCTTTCTTTGCTTTCTGGTTGCTCTGTCTGCTGGTGTTAGTGTTGTGTGTTTTTCATGTGAATTGTGTGTCTCAAAGAAATGTTTAAATATTTTAACACTTCAAGTGAAGACTTAAACCATTAAATATTAATTGCACATTAACTGTTTTCTTTTTCTCCCTCCTCCTACTCTCCCTCCCTTTCTCTCTCTCTCTCTCTCTCTCTCTCTCTCTTTCTCTTTCTCTCTGTAGCCGTTTGAAGATCGTAAGAAGTGGTTTTATGAAAACCTTTATGATGGAGCTGAACCAAACCAGCAACTAACCCTGGTACCACAAGAAAATGAAATAATTGTAGACAGGGGTATAGTAATGTCATACATGTACATGCACATGTATATGTATACGTATATGTACATACACATTTATCGTATGCTTTCTTTTAGAGAATATTTTCACAACTTCTTGTTCAAAGATATCAGAAGCATCGGTGGATCAACTCAAGTTATCTCTTGCTATACGTTTTGAAGGAGAAGCAGGAATGGTATGGTAGCCAATTTTTATCCAAAAAATGACAAGGAGGAAACTCTCCATTGTTATTATTAAATGTATATATGTATAAATATGATTATTTAATTGTGTTATGTTTAGTATGAAGTAATATTAATTCTTTCTCTTCCCCCCCTAGGGTGCTGGTGTTCATAGGGAATGGTTCAATGACCTCTCAAGTGAAATATTGAATCCAGACTATGCACTCTTCACACAATCTGCTGATGGTAATTAACAAATTGAATTTTAAATCTACGTGTACATGTACATGCATTTTCTCTCTTTTCCCCCTCTCTTTCTCACTCTTAGGTGCTACGTTTCAGCCCAACAGTCATTCTGATGTTAACCCTGATCACTTAAGCTATTTCAAGTTTGCCGGTCGGACCATGTCCCTAGCCCTTTACCACAGACAACTGCTCAATGTCTACTTCACCCGCTCATTCTACAAGCATATACTAGGTGGGCGTGGGCGTGGTTTGTTGTTTATTGACCACACCTACTTGTGGGCGTGGTTTTGTGTTGCATATAGGTATTCCTGTTAGCTATAGAGATGTGGAGTCTATTGATCCGGAATATGCTAAAAATTTACAAGTAAGAGAAAAGACGAGTTTTATAATTATTTTGTTTGCTGTTTATTGTTTTTGTTTGTTATTTATTATTATTGTTGTTGTTTATTGTTTATTAGTGGTTACTGGATAACAAGATTGACGAGATGGACCTTGGTTTGACGTTCCTTTTAGAAACTGATGTTTTTGGCACAACGGAAATAATTGAACTGAGACAAAATGGAAAAGACATTCTAGTCACTGACAGCAATAAAGTAATAAATAAAATAGCAGATAAAATTATAATAAATTTTTTATGATAATCAGTAAATTTTTGATATAATTTTGCAAGGTAATCTGTCAATTTTTTCTTCCATAGAAAGAGTATGTCCAGTTAGTTACTGAAATGAGAATGACTCAAGCAATTGGCCACCAAATAAACGCATTCACTGAAGGATTCTATGAGATAATACCTCACCATTTAATATCATTATTTGATGAATATGAACTGGTAGGTAACAGTATCTAATTAATCTTTGATTAGTAGGGGCTGCTCCATTCATAGGAGCTACTGTTGTCTGGTCTACCTGATATTGATGTTAAGGACTGGATTAAGAACACTGATTATAATGGGTACAGTGAGGAACACCCTGTAATTAAGGTAATAATAATTATTAACTTTATAATTACAGTTTATATATTTTTTTATTTTTAGTGGTTCTGGGAGGTTGTTGAAATGATGGATAAAAAGACTTTAGCTATTTTATTGCAGTTTGTGACCGGAAGGTAAAATATTTTTATTGGGAAGTTCTTGTTGAATTTTATTGTCACGAAATCTGTGACAAGTAAAAACCCATTAGTTCCATTGTCACAAAATCCATGACAAACAAAAACCCATTAGTTCCATTGTCACAAAATCCATGACAAACAAAAACCCATTAGTTCCATTGTCACAAAATCCATGACAAACAAAAACCCATTAGTTCCATTGTCACAAAATCCATGACAAACAAAAACCCATTAGTTCCATTGTCACAAAATCCATGACAAGCAAAAACCCATTAGTTCCATTGTCATGAAATTCGTGACAAGCAAAACCCATTAGTTCCATTGTCACAAAATCCATGACAAACAAAAACCCATTAGTTCCATTGTCACAAAATCCATGACAAGCAAAAACCCATTAGTTCCATTGTCATGAAATTCGTGACAAGCAAAACCCATTAGTTCCATTGTCACGAAATCTGTGACAAGCAAAAAACCCATTAGTTCCATTGTCACAAAATCCGTGACAAGCAAAAACCCATTAGTTCCATTGTCACGAAATCTGTGACAAGCAAAAAACCCATTAGTTCCATTGTCACAAAATCCATGACAAGCAGAAAATCCATTTGTTCCCTTATCACGAAATCTGTGGCAAGCAAAAAAACCCATTAGTTCTATTGTCACGAAATCCATGACGAGCAAAAACCCATTAGTTCCATTGTCACGAAATCTGTGACAAGCAAAAACTATTAGTTCCATTGTCACAAAATCCATGACAGGCAAAAAACCCATCATTATTTTTTCCAATAGTTCAAGGGTTCCCCTTGGTGGTTTTGCTAATCTTGTTGGTGCCTCTGGTCTTACAAAGTTCACAATATCTCAATTGAATTATGAACCTAACAGACTACCAATGGCAAGCACTTGGTAAGCAAGCAGTGAAAATAATCATTAAAAATATAAAAATTGTGAAATGAATTATAAGTAACATATACAATAATTTATTCTAATTTTACTACCATTTTCTTTTCACTGTCTCTGATAGCTCCCTAGTTAAAGTTTCAGTTTTGCTAAAAGTCCCCGGTTCTATTCCCACTTTCCTCTTCTTTTTTCTTTTTTTTTTGCTTTGAGTTTTTAAAGTCATTCTGCCTACGAAATCCTTACCTTCCTATTTTAGTTGCTTCTCTTTATTGACAAGGCTGCATGCAGTGTTAATGCATGTACTTGTATACATACACATACATGTACGTGCATCTACATGTACATGTATTTTCATGTTTTTATACATGCATGATGTATATGTACATACTTATTTTTTCTAGTTTTAATTTATTGAAATTGCCCGAGTACCCAAATAAGGACATTCTTAAGGAAAGGCTCAACTTTGCACTAACTTGTGGGACAAGTCTCATTGACATCACATGACATCGTATGACATCATATGACATCATAGTAGTGCAATAATTAATTACAATAGTAGCATTTATCGTGTGATTTTAATTCATTTTATTTTTTTATAATGTGATGCATCTGTGAAATAATTAATTTTTTAATAATCATAAATAATAATAATAATAATAATAAACAAATTTTGAACAAAAATTAACGACGATTATTTCCAAAGTTTAATGATGCCAGCAGCCAACCTGCCCCTCCTCCTCTTGATGCCTCCTTCTAATGGACAGAATTCTATTGCTACTAATGGATATGAATCGTCTCTGCCCGTTGACCCACTCCCTCCTCCTCCTCCTCCTCTTGATGCTGTTTTTAACTCTCTTAAAGCTTTGACTCCTTCTATGACTTGAGAACTAAAAAGTAGAATGCACAATTAATAACGAGGACAAATTATAAAAATGGAGAAATCTGCCTATAACCACTTTTGGCAAAATTTGCTAAAGTCCCTGTACTATATAGTACACTACAGGGATTTTGGCCTAATTTTTTAGCAACTTTAAAAATTCATAAAAAATCCAGATTCGATTGGAATCACCTGAAACTTTCTACACAGCACAAGTTTATGATATGCATCAGAAAACGTTATTTTTAAAAAAATGATAACTCTCTATTTTACAATTTTGGCAAAATTTGGCCAATGCCCTTGTACAGTATAGGGGCCTAGCTTTGTCAATTTTGGAGAAATTATGTTGATCAAAATCAGTTCTACTTGCATATGTACAGTTTATGATGTACCTATAAAATATGTCAATTTTCTCAGATCCAACCCCAGCCTTCACTATACAGCTGGACTCCGAAGGATTATTGAGATGCCTGATGAACTTGTCAGTGCCTCCAGTCACTAATCTCAACCTTAGCTAGACTGATTGAGAGAAAGAGAGAGGTGAAAACAATTAAAAAATTGATCTAAATTATTATTATTATTTTATTACATGCATTATTATTTTAGGGAAATTTGGAACCCATACAAGAGCTCCTTACTAAATACAGCCACTGTTTCTAGTGGGGGCTAATAAAACAGAAAAATAGCTACAATGCATTAAAGCTAAAACGAATAATAGCGTATAGCTATAGTATTATCACAATAAAAATAGATTTTTATGCTCAGCAGGTGCTAATAAAAGCTATGACCTTAAATAGAGGGGGAATCCGGATTAATTCTCACTACAAGGCAGTCCTAATCCGCCAGGAGTGACCAAAAGAGGCTGGCAGTGGATATATAATGGAAGCCCATTAGGTCAAACACACATACACACCTGCTATACACCAGCTGGTAATATTATTATAGAGATACATCTCTTGCATATGTAGTGTATTGTGTGTGGTTGCTGTTAAGTCAAAATTACTGCATTGGAACATGATCTCTTATATTAATTGTAGACTACACGCACATCTACATATACATGTACAATTTACATGTATGACCTAAAC
>NW_003546415.1:6294-8686 GCF_000090795.2 Amphimedon queenslandica | reverse complement strand
TACTCCATTGGAACATGACCTCTTATATTAATTGAAGACTACACGTACATATACATATACATACAATTTACATGTATGACCTTAAACTAGAAGAAAACTACTGCCAGCCTCTTTTGATCCTTACCTCTGAGAATTATGGGATCACTTCAGACTATCCCTCTAACCATTGGATATACCTTTATCTCTCTCTCACACACAGACAGTAAATAATTTAAGCTAGGTCATACATGCATGTGCTTATATACATGTATGCATGTAGTCTACAATTAATACAAGAGATCATGTTCCAATGGAGTCAATTGTACACTGAGTATGCTTTTGAATTGTATGTACTTGTACATGAACATACTTACCATTCAAATAATGAATCAACTAATAGCATTTAATAACACGATTACACACATACATGTATAGTAACAGTATGGATCACAGTACCTTATTATCCAGTTCTAGTATGCTGTTATACTTAAGGAATGGTTGCACTACTGGAGCAATGTAACACAAAGCATCAATATCATCCAACTGACTAGCAGCTGCCATTATGAAACCAACTGAACCATATCTGGCCCATATATTCTATTTACAGGAGGGGAGAGAGAGAGAGAAATTATCATTGTTATTATTATTTCTCACAGGGTGTGCTATGAAAGGTACTATTTGTTGTAGTGATGATATGAGGAATCTTAAGTTAAAGAGTCCAATTGATACACAATACTGTCATGGAGGAGATAGCTTCACATATCACTGCCTCTTCTGGATCACTTAAACCCTGAGAGGGAGAGAGAGGGAGGGGAGGAAGAGACAATATTCTAATTTTGTATAAAAATAATTATTAATTTTAAGATAACAAAATATTGAATTACATGCACTATGTACATGTAATTCAAGGGAGGGAGGGAGGAGAGGAGAGAGAAAGGAGGTAGAGAAAAGAGAGGAGCATATTATGCAACTATACATTTAAATTATTTGGTTCACATTATAACACGTACAAGTACATTAATTGATGTATTTATATTATTATTATTATTATTATTATTATTATTATTATTATTATTATTATTATTATTATTATTATTATTATCATTATTATCATTATTATTATTATTATTATTATTATTATTATCATTATTATCATTATTATTATTATTATTATTATTATTATTATTATTATTATTATTGTTATTATTATTTCTCACAGGGTGTGCTATGAAAGGTACTATTTGTTGTAGTGATGATATGAGGAATCTTAAGTTAAAGAGTCCATTGATATACAATACTGTCATGGAGGAGATAGCTTCACATATCACTGCCTCTTCTGGATCACTTAAACCCTGAGAGGGAGAGAGAATGGAGGGGAGGATAAGAGAAGGGAAAATTAATATTCTAATTTGTAAAAAAACAATTATTAAATTATACAATAACGATAATAATGAATTGCATGCACTATATACACATCTAGGCCTGAGGATTTTATTCCCAGAATAAAAAAAAGAATAATAGGTGGTCTAAAGAATGAAGAATAATTCTGGAATAATAGGGCAGAAATTTTAAAATTGTGCAGTAGGTGTGGGTGAATGCTTAATAAATCTTGTCTAGTGCTTTACAAGACTCAATTAAGGCATTCCTTATGATGTTACTGCAGCATAATGAGCATTGAATGAGACAAATTTTATTATTTTGTTATTTTTAAAATACTTTGGAATAATAATAGGAATATTAGGCAAGTAGATCTATATTAGGAATAAGGGAACAGAATAATAGGGACATTTTTGGGAATAATATCCTAACCAATGGGGGCGTAGAAACTACATTTGATGAGTTACGTGGGCTACCGTTGGCGGAATGGATGAAGAATCCAGCTTGTAATCCCTGGTAATCCGAAGAATCCATCTATAATTTTGGTAATCCACTCATAATATTGGAATTCTCCAGGTAATCCAGTAATCAATTGGTAGATAATCCTAGTAATTTTTTGTAATCTCGTAGAGATTTTTTTCCCGTTGCGAACCCCCCGCCTCCATCGAGAATAATACTAATTAAAAAATGCAGCAAATATCCACATGCAACTTGAAGTATTGCGGTCTCTTTCTCTACTTAATCGCTGCAGCTTTTGTCTCTATCACCGTATTTTACCTCTCGGGCAGGCAAGAGGTTTTTGTTCTCCACTCGCCTCATTACAAGAGCAAGGAAGAATCGATGCTTTGGCACAAACTCAGTAGTAATGATACCGTCGAGAATGACACTCTGGTTTGGCACATAGCACACTATGAATATAGGAACTGGCCTTATGGTAGACCTGCAATTGTCATGATGATATTCCACTACTACAACAAGACACTGCCCTCTATATGGCTGAAGACATGTAACGATAAGTATTGTGATTGCTTGCCAC
>NW_003546415.1:0-2891 GCF_000090795.2 Amphimedon queenslandica | reverse complement strand
AGCTTTACAAGTTGAAAGTCAACTGTCACTGAAGCCTGCCAGGCCAATGCCCAGACTTCAGTGACAGTTGCATGACTTTCAGCTTGTAAAGCTGTCCATATCATGTCGCTTTGTTTATTTTATTTTATAAAATGAATATGCTCAGTAAAGTTTAAATATGCTCAGTAGCTTCCTATTAAACAAAAGGTTTGTACTTCTGCCAAACTAACAGCTGCTACCCTATTCTGTAGAAGAACCAAGCTAATAATAATGGCACAAGCTCCACTAAAATGCCCATCATGCAGTTACAGAATCAAGAAATATTGTTACATGTAATTTCAACTAAACCAATTGGTAGTAAAAAAGTGATAATGAACAAATCTTGCTGGATGGAGAAGAATATGTTGTGAACTAATATTGAAGGACCTCATAATGCAAGAGTCACAGAATTAGTAGAAAATATAGATGGTATCATTAGTGACATTGAAAGTCAAGGAAGGACACTTAATGCCTTAAAAATTGGAGTAGTTGGAGTCCCCAGGGGAAAAGGCCTTTCTTTTGATCCAATGTACACAACACCACCTGGGAAACTGAAAAGAGAATTTAAAAATGTTATAAAAATTGAGAATTCTCTACTTGACATTTTTGGCAAAATTTGGCCAATGCCCCTGTACTATATATAGTACAGGCCTAGGGACTTTGACCCAATTTTTGAGCAACTTTAAAAATTTGTAAAAAATCCAAATTTGATTGGAATCAGCTCAAACTTTCTACACAACATAAGAACATGTATATGTATCAGAAAATGTTATAAAAATTGAGAATTCTCTACTTGACATTTTTAGCAAAATTTGGCCAATGCCCCTGTACTATAGTACAGGGACTTTGACCCGAATTTGGAGCAACTTAAAAAATTCATTAAAAATTAAATTTGATCGAAATCAGCTAAATTTTCTATACAACATAAAAACATGTATATGTATCAGAAAATGTTACAAAAATTGAGAATTCTTTACTTGACATTTTTGGCAAAATTTGGCCGATGCCCCTGTACTATAGTACAGGGACTTTGACCCAATTTTTGAGCAACTTTAAAAATTCGTAAAAAATCTAAATTTGATTGGAATCACCTCAAACTTTCTATACAACATAAGAACATGTATATGTATCAGACAATATTATGAAAACTAAGAATCCTCTACTTTTCAATTCTGGTGAAAGTCAGCCAACACCCCTGTACTTATAGTACAGGGACTTTGACCCAAATTTGGAGCAACTTAAAAAATTCATTAAAAATTAAATTTGATCGGAATCAGCTTAAACTTTTTACACAACATAAGAACATGTATATGTATCAGAAAATGTTATAAAAACTAAGAATTCTCTCCTTTTCAATTTTGGCAAAATTTGGCCATTGCCCTTGTACTACATGTATATAGTACATGGACTTTTGTCAAGTTTCATAAAAAATCATTCTCGATTAAAATCAGCTCTACTTGCATACATGTGCATGTATTTACAGTTTATGATGTACCTATAAGATATGTCAATTTTCTCAGATCCAACCCCAGCCTTCAGTATAGCTACAGCTGGACTCCGAAGGATTATTGAGATGCCATAACCTGATGAACCTGTCAGTGCCTCCAGTGAGGAGGATTGGGTCATTACCAACAACACAAGTATGCAGTGCTCAAACACTGTTATGCTGCTTAGGCTGGAGAAGAAGAAAGAAAGAAAAAGGGAGAGGGAGAAAGAGAGAGAGTGAGCAACTGATGAGATACATTTGTACAGAGTTTACAACTGAAATGAAGGGAATCTTATACAAGAGAGTATAATGACTATGGAGTAAAATTGTATCTGTCAACATTAGAGCACTTAATTACTTTTAATTTTACTTGATTTAATAATCATTGTTACACCTATGTTTAATGCTAATGTTGTTTCCTAGTACTTGTTTTATTTTCTTTTTCCCCTCTCCCTCCTTTTTCTCTTAATGCTACCTCTACTTCCCTCCGGACTTCTCTTCCAATTATTATTATCATTATTGTGAATGTAATTATTCTTAGTAAGTATATATAATGATTTGACAATTCCGGGCCCAAATATGAGTATTTATAATGCAACAATAAGGAGATTAGACAACCAGTCCAACTGATGCCAGTCTCAGCTCTGTCATATTTATTCAGTTTTTTAATTAAGTAGATAATGTCTATAATAACTATTATTTATATCCCTTCCTCTTCATTATAAAAAATACAAGTCGTTGTAGTTTTAAGTCGACTTCCAGTTAGAAAACATTATCATTATTATTATTATTATTATTATTATTATTATTATTATTAATGTATTTCTATCATTTCTTACAGGGTGTGCTATGAAAGGTACTATTTGTTGTAGTGATGATATGAGGAATCTTAAGTTAAAGAGCCCATTGATATACAATACTGTCATGGAGGAGATAGCTTCACATGTCACTGCTCACTTAAACCCTGAGAGGGGGAGGGGAGGATAAGAGAAGGGAAAATTAATATTCTAACTCTCGTTGTCTTTTTACTATGTCACCATAGCTGTCAGTGACGTTTAAATGAATAAATAAAATCACGTGGGTTACCATTGGAGGAATGACGGAAGAATTCAGCTTGTAATCCCTGCGGCCGGAATCCAAAGAATCCATCATGGACCATCCATCTATGATCTTGGTAATTCACTCATAATCTTGGAATTCTCCTGGTAATCCTTTCCCCTTGCGAACCCCGCCTCGAATAAGTTCCTTCAATTCGCGATCGCCTCCATTGAGAATATAATACTAATTAAGATGCAGCAAATATCGACACACTACTTGAAGTATTGCGGTCTCTTTCTCTCCTTAATCGCTGCAGCTTTTGTCTCTATCACCTTATTTTACCTCTCGG
>NW_003546414.1:187669-188795 GCF_000090795.2 Amphimedon queenslandica | reverse complement strand
CTTGCACTTGTCGTATTCGTGACTTGATACACTTTCCTATATTAACTGGTTTGGGTGTTTTCTTTGTAATTCATGGCACATGGATGCTGCTAATGCTTAGTACCTATGCAACAATTGTCATAGTGAGAAGCTTATTCATATTGCCACTCTTTTGCTTCGTAATGGTATTACTTCCTAGATTGATTAAAGGGTTGTGTCATCTTTATATTGATTCACACTACAAAAAGGAGTGGTGCGAGGGATGCAAAAAATGCAAGACTTGTCAAAATTGCAATAATAATAATAATAATAATAATAATAATAATAATGATGATGATGATACTGATGACCAACAATATGATCATTATAACTGCAACAAATGCATCAAATGTGATACATGCAAGAAATTTAAGAAATGCGATCACTCTGATCAGTTCAAGTGTGGTAAATGTGAAATGTGTACAAGTGATGAATGTCAAAGGTGTATACATTGCAAGGAGTGCACACTTTGTGAAGATTGTAAAAATTGTACAAAATGCAAACAATGCTATTCATGCAATCTCAGTAACTATTTTAAGCTATGCATAAATTGCATGAATGAGAGCCTAGAAAGCAAAAAGAACACTACAGCTATATATGGCTTCTTAGTCACCTTGGCAATTGCTATACCTCTACTTTTTGTGCTTCACTTTGGGTCCAACTACATACTTATTGTCAGCGACCTCAATGAGAATCTTGTTCAACTTATAATAGCACTGGTAGTTATAGTGGGAGTTCCGTATTACTTGATCTTATTATGGGATAGTGAAAGCGCCAGTAAAAACAACCAACCACGTACAAATGACACCACCCAACAAGAAAGTGGAGCTGGTGGAGCCTCACAAGGTGACGTGGCCGTGGCCGGAGCTCACAAGGAGGTGGAGCAAGGAAGTGCTAGTGGAGCCCAATGACTAGATAAGAGCCCAAAAACCGAATGAAGCTCCATGACAAATAGAACAACCAACCAGCTGCAGCTACATGTAATTAAGTGAATAGTTATTTAGAAATTTTGTTTCATATCAATTAGTTTTGTTGCTGTCATTATTAAAAATTGATATTTATGTCAGTTTCTGCTGTTTCATGTTGACTTGACGTTACATGCTTTTTG
>NW_003546414.1:183575-184635 GCF_000090795.2 Amphimedon queenslandica | reverse complement strand
TTGCTACAATCAATTATTGCGTTAGTGACAACAAGACATTTTGCTCTGACATTAACAACGAAAATGATTATATATTCAAATGGGCAGCCAGTGCTCTGTTGCTTGTACAGGAGTATGAGCTGATTGATGCTTTGGTTTTCAACTTGTTTCAGTTCAATTATACAAACATCACATTGATCATCAGTCCACCATTCTGTGAAGACATCAGCGAAAATGATATAATAAATCATCTTCAACTCTTGACAACATGGGTGAGTATACATACATGATCATTAATTATAAATTATGCTACATACACAAAACTGAATTGCTGTTGTGCACATGCAGTAATTTTGTTTCACAAAAATTGCATTATTCCTTCTTACATTTTTCTAATTGTATAAAAATATTTTAAACAATGAAAAGGCCAATTACATTATAAAATTGTCGCAAAACATTTAACTTTGATGAGATTATCAATTTCTATACACAATACTTGTAGGGCACCTTCTTGTGCACTACCGTATAGCAGGAAATTTTGGAGGGAATTAAATTTGGTAAATTGGCGGTTTGATAGCCATTCGCCAAAATAAAACCTACTGTTTTGAGCCATTATATGCATGCTCAATGGCACATGGCCACTAATCTGCCAAGTTAAAACTCACCAATCACCAAATTTAACTACCTCCAAAATTTCCCATTATATGGTATAATTTTTTGCAAAATTCACAAATTTTTGAAAAAAATCAAGAAATTTTCATAAAAATAAAACTCTGAACTGCAAAAAGGGTAAGACCCCTAAACCTATAGATGTGATTATATGATAAATACATATTTATTTTGTGTGATAATTAGTTGAAGTTCTATGCTGATAAGTCTCATGGCTACAAAGGAAAACTTTGGTCCCAGGGTTTTGCAGTGCATTTAGATAATCAAGACAAGGAGAAGTCATATGATATTACGGTATATGATACAGTAGAAAAATTGCACTATTCTTTGCTAGTACTGCAGTTTGTTTTCGTAATTATTATTGTCCTAACACTACTGTTTCGAATTGTTTCACCTAGTTTTGCAAATGAAA
>NW_003546414.1:155315-183565 GCF_000090795.2 Amphimedon queenslandica | reverse complement strand
CATGGCTCATGGATGCTGCTGATGTTTAGTGCCTATGCAAATATTGTCATAATAAAAAGTTTGTTTCTGTTACCACTCTTCTTTTTTGTAATCACATTACTTCCAAGATTTATTAAAGATTCAAGCAAACTTTTTATTTGTTGGTGCTACCAATCTGAAGTTTTCACAAAATGTATGAAATGTATGAAAAGAAACGAAAGCAGCACAAAGTGCATGGAATGCAACAAATGCAAGGAATGTACTATTTGTGATGAACATAAAGACGATGACTGTGGAGCTTGCATTAAATGTGATACATGCAAGCAACGTAAAGAATGTAAGGCAAAAATATGTTCTAAATGTCAAAAGTGTACATGTGATCAATGTCGAAGATGTAAACGTTGTAAGCACTGTACACTTTGTAATAAGTGTAAAAATTGTCCAGATTGCAAACAATGTTTTTCATGCAAGCTCAGGAATAAATTTAAGCTATGCAAAAAATGTATGGAAGAGAGAGAAAATCGCAAAAAGAACATTATAGCTATATATGGCTTCAGTGTCACTGTGCTAATTGCAATACCTCTACTTTTAGTGCTTCACTATGGATCTGACTACATTCTTCTTGTCACTGATATCCATGAAGACCCGCTTAAACTTTTACTAGCACTGGTAGTTATAGTGGGAGTTCCGTATTACTTGATCTTACTATGGGATAGTGGCAATGATAACAATGAAGGCAAAGACAACAAACTGATAGTCAAATTTAAGGATTCAAGTTGGCGGCTTGTGGTTGAGAACGAAAATGATCAATTACCTATTGGATCGCAATTGATCGTAAACCACCAATGATGACTGTGAAAGCTGAAGAGAATATTTACTGGTAGAATGCATGTACAATTTTTTGTCTGTTTTAGCTATTATTTCTAGGTATGTATAGCTTCTTGTGTTGTTTATTATTTAAATGTAATATTATTCCTTAAAATACTTTTTATTTTTGTGTTTAGTTACTTTGAATGAATAAGATTTTTCAAAATGAGCATAAAATTGAGTAAGAATTCAGCATCACCAGTTTAACACATGCATGATAAACTAGCTGTATCAATGGCATGCACCTATAGTGAGGGTATATACATGTACATGTATGGAAGCAATTTGGTTGACAATTATTAAGTACAGTATACCTGTTTGTATCAAAGAATCCCATTTCTTGTCTCATAATAGCAGCAAACAACTACAAAATGCAAATATACTAATCACTGATTAAATGAAAATGGATTGTCAATGTAATTTTTCACCAAAACTAGCTACAAAAGGTCTCAATTTTTAATCTACATGTAAGGCTGAAAAATTTAGTAATATCATGGTACTGTATAAACATATTGAAAGGTATATATTACTGTTTTAGCAATAGTAATATTGAAAATATAGCTTGATAAAACAGTAATTTATGGTATGGTGTACATTTTCTACTGCAAAAATGGCTACACTTATAATTATATCTGTGCTATTTCTACACCATCAGAATGACTTTTCAGCACTTTAGGAAACATTTTTGACACCAAATCGTTGTATAGCATGAATCCTGAAAAGTACATGTACATGTAGATATGCTACTTACTCAAAAGGACCTTTAAGAATAAGCATCATCACTTAATCATTCAACAAATAACATTTGACTTTAAATTTAAAGTATACTATAGTAAGGTATAATAATTTTAAAGAATATAGAGGTATTATACTAAATAATGATGCCAAGCCCTATCTACATGTATGTGTTTAATGCAGTATGTAGAAAATTTAAGCAACTATTTCTGCATCATTCACCAAAATGTATAAATCTAGCTACATGTAGTAGACTTCAAAATTATAATTTACAACTCACGTTTTTCCTTATCCTTGCCACAAATCTCTCTCCAGCTAATGTAAAGCAGATAGCTCTAAACATTGAAGCCAGTGACACTACAAGAAACAAACCAACCAGAACAAGTACCTCTCTACTCATCAACCCTAAGAGAAAATAGCATTAAAATAAATAAATAAATAAAGTAATAAATAAAGTAAATCAGATGATAATGGAAGCCTTACATAAGCTGCAGTGTGGTACTGGGCCAGTGACATTAATGACACCACCTTGAATCTCTTGACTATTGAGAGATGAAAAATATTAGAGAAAAGGAAATTGATAGGAAGAGAAGCAAGAAAAAAGAAAGAGAGAGAAAAATCAATGAAAAAGAACAAGGGGAGGAAGAGAGATAATTAAGAGAAAACAAGCTAACACAAGGGAAAAGTACAAAACAGGAAAGATATATGAAGAAGAGACATTCCTTTTACCATAATGTTTGGTTCTTAACAGCCAAATCAATAACATATCCAAATATATAAGGAATAATTCCTTGAATGGAGTTAGAAATCAGGAGCATTACCAACCCAAGAGATATAAGAGGATACTCCTAATTAAGAGGATACTAACAAGACTGTTTCAATATTTCACGCACTTACAGGTATGGCAAGTTTGACGAGTCGTTTCAAATCAGCTTTCTTTTTCTTAGGCTCTCCAGATTCATTCTCATTCTCATCCAGTATCAGTCTCAGTCTTGAAACGTGTATGAGTCGTCTCATGAAATAAAAACTTGCAAGACCCAGAACTATCTCTAGGGTGGGGCTGACCACACCCACTATACAGAGTATCTTGTACGTAATGTGAAGAGATGGTTCAGAGTCCTTCAGTAGTATCAGAGTTCCTTTAGTGAGGGCATAAGCTAGCGACATTAGAGACAGTGAGATGAACAGTACTTGACAGGTTTTTGCTAATCGCTGACTGGAAGAAACCTTAGATCTGCAATAGACGTCATACATGTACATGAAATTAAATTTTAAATAATTTTAAAAATTAATATATCTATATGTCCATATGCTCACCCACTTGATCAATAGAAATAAACAAACAATAAACAGACTAATAAATATTTGCTAATTTACCTTATTATAGTAGAAGCTGCTGTCAATGTGTATTGTTCTAAATAATAAACACAAGCAATCAGCAGAGGCCCTTTCACAGCTGCTATACAGGCCAGATCAAAGGTAGAGTCGTATATAGAGAAGTGCTCCACGTTATTCTCCATATAAGAGCTATCACCACCAGCAATCCATAGAGAAATAGAGAGCAGAGAGTCAATGGCAATAATAATGGAGGTTAGAGTGGTGTAGCGAAGGAAGGGAAGGTTGGAGAGGGCCTTTGTAGGTCTCCTCTTCCCTTGAGGTACCTCCTGTATGTTGGCTGGGAGCTCCATAGCATCAAACTATGCCTCAATGAAGAGTGAATGGAGTCTACAACACTGCAGAATTAAATTTCAAAATTATGCCACACCCATCTACTTCTACACCCACGCACTTCATTATTAGATCTAGGATAACAAATACGGTTATCTAAAGTAGGCGGGGCTTTTGACTAACCCCGCCTTTAAAAATGGCTGATTTATTAATCTCATATTATAACAAATTTTAATAGCCACTCCTTTTAAAATGGCTGATGAAATGGAAAGAGATCGAGGTGTTATAATTCTTCAGCGGTGGTACAGGAAAGTTCTATCAAGAAGAAAGCTACAGAGGTAATATGGAGACATTCTATAGTTGTTCCTAGTGATATTTTTAGATTCATTTTTGATGAATTGATGAAACGAGAAGATGAAAATCATACAGGTTTGCAAACTATTATTATTTACACTATCAATTATTTTTGTTTAATTTGTAAGGTGTTGAGTTGTTTAAAATTGGTCTGAAAATTCAAAAATTTTTCATCAGTGGAATAGACACTATGGTACATAATTGTCACCTCATATAAATTAAAATTATTTATTTATTTAATTTTTATTTATTCAGAGGTTGCGTCAGTTCTGTACCAGTGTGATAGAGAGCATGAATACAAGTAACGTGAAGAGTTGGTACGTTTCTGTTGCTTTGGATAAAACTCACAGCGTCCAGTGGATCAAGCAGGTTAAATGGATGCTACTATTATCAGGAAAATCCCTTTACAAGTTAAAGGTATATTTTAATTTCTTACTACCACACCTATTGACCATACCCACTTTAGCCCGGCATGCCGCGTGATGATCAGTACATTGAGACGTTCCTATCAATCGTGAGTTGCATCATTATTGCATCATGGTTTTACGTTACTAAAAATAGATTGTGTTATTGACTGATTGTACATTATGGAAGCTGACAGAGAAAGGAGGTAGAATTGTTGTTGTTTATTGTTGTTGTTGTTGTTTATTGTTGTTGTTTTTTATTAGGTACTGCCTTGAAGCCGACGCTAATCAAACTATGCTCTTCGTTTTCAAATCATTTAATCGAAAATAATTTATTCATCTACCTAAAGGTAACCAATCCATATTGCCATTGTTTTGGGTGTGGCTTTTAAATACAACCACACCCCTCACTAATATTAAATACTATAGGATATATTATTGAGTGGATTGGCTCATCCTCGTATTAAGTTTAATAAGAATTCTTTCGGAGCTGCATTGGGGATACGACTGATATCGATCAATGGTTTCGATAATAAGAGTTTGATTCCATTCATTAAATGTATACTGACCATACCAGCTGTAATATATCACTTGAACCTACTCTCACATGAAGTAAGTACATATATATATATATATCATGTACTTATTACTTCTCTCTCTCTCTTTCTCTCTCTCTCTCTCTCTCTCTCTTTCAGATGCTTGATAATTTAAAGAAGTACAAGTTCTTTAGCAGCTGTATATCAATACTGAAAGATGATGTTAATAGCATCATAAAGGATAAGGACAAAACAGAAATACTAGCACTAATGAGTGAGTCAATGCTGTACATGTACATATGTACATAATATATACGTGTATACATGCATAAAAATACATGTACATGTACATATACTATTCATACAACCACACCATTTTTTACATACTTCTTTTTTCTTCTTTTAGGCAATTTAATGCATCTTCAATCTCTGGTAATAATAATAATAATAGCTAATAATAATGTTAATAATATAATGCCAATATTGTTGTTAGGATGATGGTTGTGATGTTCAAGACTCAATTGAGATATATTTGCTGTTATTATCATTCATTAATAAGAAGAAATCAAAAACCACAACGACGACGACATGGCACTTAATGTTTGGATGGATTAACAAACTAAATGACAAAAGGCAAGTATTAATAATAGCAATTATTATGTAGTATTAACTATTCTATATTATATTTAATTTTATATACTAATACTATTTTAGGTTATTGGATTGCTTGCCTCATTTAAAGAAGCAGCTGTCGCTACTTTGGAGGTCTTCGTGGACGAGCAAAATATTCGAGCCACTTTTCTGTATCAAGAGAACAGAAGAAGGGGAAGGAGGAGAAAAGAAAGGTTAGAGTAGAAGTAGATGTACATGTACATACATGTATAAGATGTACTATTTCTTGTTGTTATAAATGTACTTATTCTATTGCAATAAATGTACATGTGTTTTATTATGTATGTACATGTACATGTACATCTTCATAATAATTGTTTAATTCAGTTTCTTTTTTCTAATTTATTTTTAGCTTCGTCTCGCTCTCTGTCAGTCAGAAAACTGTTCTCATCGTCAGCTGCGAACAATAAAATGGCCGACAGAGATATCAAATTAATATTGAGAGCTACTTATCTGTATACCCAGTTGATATCAGTCCTGCCCCAGATGACCAGTGAGATACTGATTGGGTTAAGCTCTGACGGACTTTTTTGCTCAAGATTGTGTTATTTCATGCTCGATGTTCTCAATATTGATAATAAGAAATTAACGGCTGATATGCTTAATGATACTCAGTTAATGTCAGTGTTAAGTCTTTTGTGTGAAACGGCTAATTATTTTCTCAGGTGAGTTTGATACTCTCTTTCTTAATAGTAGTACAGGGTAACTTTTAAGATGGCTAGGAGAGAATTCTTTAGAAAGTTTTTTGACTTTGATCAAATTAATTTTTTTAGAATTTTTGAAGTTGCTCAAAATCAGATCAAAATCCTTGTACATAGTACAAGGATTTTGATCAAATTTTGCCAAAAATGAAAAGGAGAGAATTTGGCATTTTCATAATGTTATTTGATACATATACATGTACTTATGTTGTGTAGAAAGTTTAAGTTGATTCCGATCAAAATTGGATTTTTTACGAATTTTTAAAGTTACTCAAAAATTGGGCCAAAGTCCCTGTACTATATAGTACAGGGATTTCGGCCAAATTTTGCCAAAAATGAAAGGGTGAGAATTCTCAATTTTTATGATGTTATTTGATGCATATACATGTACTTATGTTGTGTAGAAAGTTTGAGTTGATTCCGATTAAAATTAGATTTTTTACGAATTTTTAAAGTTACTAAAATATTTTGCCAAAGTCCCTGTACTATAGTACAGGGACTTTGGTCAATATTTTGGCCTAATTTATTAAAGTTGCATAATCATTCAATGGCTATAATGTATTGCTCTTTCCTCTCTCTCCCTCTCCTCATACTACATACATGTACATGTATAACTACATACAATCAGTGTATTAGATGATAATGAACTTTACGAAGTACAAGAGTATTTCACTCAGTACCAGTTAGGACGGATTACGATATTTCTCAACAACTTGATCTTTTACTGTATCTGGGAACAGGAGACCTTGTACACACCTATAATCGAATCCACCCGTCCCTGTCTTATCTTACTACTACAGAGAAATCAACGGAGGTCATTCGTACCTCAGGATTTTCTTTTAATTAGGTGAGTGGGTGGATCTTACTAAGTTTATGATACATGTACATGTACATTTACCGAGCGTCTGATCAGAATTGACACTACAGTTATTATTTTTATTTTTATTTGTAGGCAGTTAAAACCGTCCAAGTTTGTTGCTCAGTGGAAGAGCCTAAACCCAAAGTCCGTCATCTTGCTTCAGACACTACCCCACACCATCCCACACAACACAGTAAACACAAATAGTAATAATAATGATGGCATAATGTTAAAATTAAAAAAAAAACCAACGATGTTTTATGAAAAAGAAATTGATGCTGTCTGCATACAATAGTGGAGTATACATGTACATGTACATACTGTTGTAAATGGACTATGTACTTTTAAACCACAATGCATATACACTGTACATAGTTATGCATTATATTTATCAGGACACAACCACACATTCGCGTTACATGCATAGATACAAGTTAGTAGACATGGGGACATATGTAAGCAAGCATAATCAGATATAGATAAGAAAAGAATATTTTTATATATTAGTCATAATATTATGTTATATTCACATGTACATATATATTACATCTATGCATTACATTGTAGAGGGTTGAGATATTTTATGAATACATCAACAATGATAAAGCAATGCTTGGAATAGGCTGTGCTCACAACCACACTCCAGCTGCCTACATCACCATACACAGATCAAGGCTACTAGAGGATGGCTACAATCACTTAGGACTCGTCTCCACTGCTCATTTCAAAGGCGTCATACGAGTCAAATTTATCAACGAGCAGGTGGGTGTGGTGGTTTTTGGGCGTGGTCATTTGGTAATACTATTAGGGTCTTGATGAGGCTGGCATTGATGAGATGGGAGTCTTTAAAGAGTTTTTGGAAGAGATAGTGAAGATAGCTTTTAACCCTTCGATGGGTTTGTTTAAGGTAATGATTACTGGTTTATTATTACATCTGTATTATTATTATTATTATTATTATTATCATTATTATTATTATTATTATTTTCTTTTTATTTTAGGCCAATTCTGAAGGTGCTCTGTATCCTTCTCCTACCAGCGAATGTCATGAAAATCATCTGCAGATATTTGAGTTTCTGGGACGAATATTAGGAAAAGCTGTGTATGAAGTAAGTACTATAATGTATATTATTATTATTACTATTATTATCATTATTATCATTATTATCATTATTATTATTATTATTATTATTATTATTATTATTGTTGTTGTTGTTGTTGTTAGGGTATTGTTTTGGATCTGCCATTTTGCATATTCTTTTTACATTATTTGACGAGTCAGTCTCACGGGATCTTGTACAGTTCGCTGGATGAGTTGCACACTCTTGATCCTGAGCTCAGCAAATCACTCCATTTCATCAAGGTATGGTTATATTAATAGTTATAAATAGTTATTAATAGTTATTATTAGCATTACGATGGCGACGTGTCAGATCTGTGTCTCACGTTTTCCTACGAAGAAAATTTCCTTGGAAAAGTAAATATAAAATTATTATTATTATTGTTATTTTTAAATATTTTTTGTTAGTTGGTGACGCATGAATTAATTCCAGGGGGAAGTGCCATTCCTGTTACTTCTGAAAACAAGTAACCATTTTACTATATTCCTCTTAAATCATATATAGTTAAATGCATTATACATTATGCATGTACAATGAATTGTTATAGTTTTTCAATTGCTAACTTCATTATTTTTTTATTTTTAAGGATAAGTTATGTCCATAAGTTGGCCCATTACAAGTTATCCACGCAAATCAAGGATCAAACCGAGGCCTTCGTGAGAGGATTCCAGTCGATCATCAGTCCAATCTGGATGGAAATGTTTACTGCCAGGGAATTTCAACGCGTCATATCAGGAGTTGACACTGATATTGATATCGATGAATTAAGGTGATGAATGATTTTAACACTGATATTGATGCTGATATTGATTTTTGGCTCACACACGTTAGGAAGTGTACTAAATATTACGGCGGCTATCATGACAGGCATCGAGTCATACAGTGGCTTTGGGACGTTCTAAAAAATGACTTTACGACTGAGCAAAGATCCAGTTTCTTAAAAGTAGCATTTAAGTTATATCTTGCTAATGGTAATCACCTTTGAATTTCTGTCTAGTTTGTCACCAGCTGCTCAAGACAGCCGCTGCTAGGATTTGAAACCCTTGATCCTCCTTTTAGCATTAGAAGAGTTGACACTCCTAGTGAAGTAAGATGGACTTAAGCAAAGAGGGGGGAAGAGAGAGAGAGAGAGAGAGAGAGAGAGAGAGAGAGAGAGAGAGAGAGAGAGGGAGAGGGAGAGAGAGAGAGAGAGAGAGAGAGAGAGAGAGAGAGAGAGGAGGGGGAGGGAGAGAGAGAGAGAGGAGAGAGAGGGGGAGAGAGAGAGAGAGAGAGGGAGTGAGGGAGAGAGAGAGGGTGACTTTTATCTCCTATTTGTGATTTGTACGATAGGAAGAAGCCATACATGTGGCTGGGATTGTTAGGACGCTATTTGGTGTAAGGACGCATAAGGACAGACTACCAACCTCTTCAACCTGCTTTAACTTATTGAAGCTACCGGATTATAACAAGAAGAGTGTCTTGAAAGAGAAGCTACTTCAATCGATTACGTCTAATGCTGGATTTGAACTGTCATAATAATAATAATAATAATAATAATAATAATAATAGTAATAATAATAATAGTAATAATAATAATAATGGTAGAAGTAATGAATATATTAGTGACTGTATTTTAAAACGTTTTTAATCATTTCCATCTTTTCTCTCTCTGGCAGCATCCTACATTATTAAAATAATTATGTCATTAATTATTATTAATTGTAATTGTAAATATTATTTCAAGTGACATGTTTTTAACGTTTTGGTTTATCAATTATTTTTTTCACATGCATTGTTATTTAAAGTATGTTTATTGTTTAAAGATGTTAACTATTTACTTTAAATCTTGTCTCAATTTTAGTCACTTCACTTATAAGATCAGTAAGTGCATTAGAGAGTGCCTCCTGGGGGCTGTAATCTGCTGTGGTTTGAATACGAAGTACAAACTTGTGCTCTAACGGATGTGGGACTTTATAACCAGAAAATAACACCTGGGGATCGTTTAATAGCTGACTACAAGAAAATTAATATATTAGTAAAAATTAATAAATAATTCATTTACTGCATAAGTAGGTTTCCCAAGGTGTGGTCTTCCTTGAAAACTGTAAAAATGGCTGCATTTGGTACTTTGGTGTCCTTGGTCACTGTTATCCTATAAAATAGAGATCATTTCATTTCATAAAAAATTGTTTTTCTACTTTTTCTCTCCGTCAAGGAGCAGAAAAGACTCAAAAGTTGCAGGAGCATTCATTTTATGGGCGGGGCTATGATTTAAACCACGCCTTTCTTAATTAAACATTAAGCCACGCCCATAAGCTAATTGTGGTACGGTAGGGACTGGCAAAGATCAGAGAGGAGAATCATGACTCCTTTTATATGTGCTGGGTGTTCCGAGCCTATCATGGAGCGGTTCCTCATGAAGGTCCTGGATAAGTCCTGGCACGTGCAGTGTGTCAAGTGCTCCGACTGTCAGTGTCTCCTCAGCGAAAAGTGCTTCTCACGTGACAATAAGCTTTACTGTAGATCGGACTTCTTCAGGTAATGAAGCACTAGATAGTAAGTAAAAAGGCTTCTATCTCTCCTTACAGGCAATACGGGACTCAGTGTGCATCTTGTAAGGAAGGATTATGCCCAGAAGATCTCGTAAGGAGAGGAGTGAATAAGATTTATCATGTCCAATGTTTCAAGTGCTCTGTTTGCCAGAGACAGCTCAACACTGGAGAACAGCTATACCTAGTTCAAGTATGTGTATTTCTGTTCATTGTATACAGCACGCTTTAATTTAGGCAATTTTGCGCTTTAAAATGTCTTAATTTGACGATTTTATAAATAGACAGTTTAGTTTTACTATTAGCAATTTTATTGCCTATATTAAGTGCTACACAGTGTTATTATTGCTGCTATTTGTTGCTCAGGGAGAGAAGTTCCTTTGCGACAGTTGTTATCCAGCTCCCGCCCCATCACAACCAACTGTCCTTCAACAACAGCAGTCTTCATCTCCTCCCCCTCCCTCTTCCTCTCAACCCATGGTAACACAGACGACCCCAATTAACCCTCCCCCCTCCTCGTTCACACCTGCAGCTAATCCTGTCGGGAGCGGAGCCACAGCTGTCAGCAACGGTTGGTTATTAATAGTTATTAATTAGTCTTTATTAAGTATATATTTAGTTTCTGCTATGGATGAAAGTTATTCACCATCTACGACTGGTAATGATCCTTTGATTGGATCCGGCGATAACAGAAAAGGAAAGACAAGAACGTCCATTAATCCAAAGCAGTTGATCGTCCTTCAGGCCACGTACGAGAAAGAGCCACGCCCCTCGAGAGCAATGAGGGAGGATCTTGCAGCACAGACCGGTTTGACGGCTAAAGTGATTCAGGTTTGGTTCCAGAACAGAAGATCGAAAGATAAGAAAGACGGCACTAAGGGAGAGCCAGGTATGATGATAATGGACACATAATGTAAGGAAAGACATTTGATAGCAATAGCAACTTTAATATGTCCTCAAGTACAGAACATGTGATCTCATACATGTATATGCCAAGTGTGTTTATATTTTTATAGTAATTAGGATGAGATTTTTATGTTTTTGATCACGTATAATAGTAATGTTTTCTTTCTTGATTTCTTACACAACACTAATTCCTTCTCTCTCTTTCTTCCCCCCTCTCTCTCTCTTTTATCTCTTCTCTCTCTACAGGTGCAGGTCTTTAGACATTTTGTCTTGAATCATACCATTTGTGTATTTTTTTCATCAATTGACAATACATTAAATAGGTCGTTATTATTATTATAAAATGAGACAATAAATATTTAGTCACACTGTCGTTTCCTTTTCATTAATGCATTGAATTCCCTCTTCTTCATCATTTGTTACTCCATTTTGTACATCATTATCATTCTTGTTTGAAATAGGAGGAGAAACTGGTTGGTCAGGGTTTGAATGAAGTGATTCATCACTTTCTTTATCTATTAAATTTAAATGCAATAGTAAATCTACTATAATATATATATATTAAATAGCTTACCTTCATGTTTAAGAAGGTATGGTCCAAATAGGCTGGTAAGGATAGCACCAACTGGAGCAGTAATCACTATAGCTAATACTGCTATTGTTAGTATCTATAAATTGGTCATGATGATTATGATAACAAGGTATTCAAAAATGTTACCGTTTCTCCATATTCTATAAACTGTCTATTTCCACTCTCTCTTGCAAGATCTAATGGTATCGATCCCAATGCAGCCTGTGTATAATTAATATTTAAATAAATATTATATTTAAAAACTTTTTTAGCAATTAAATATTCCGTCTTGCCTGGACTGTTGCTTTTGGTAGCCAAGAAAACCCGATAAATATCTTTTCTTTTATAGTAAACTTGTTACCGGTCACGGCTAAAATTGCTACAGTAACTCTCACGATCAACCCACATAATATAACCAGTACTGCCTTCCCTGTATTATTATAATAAATGCATTGAAAATGATAGTTAGAATATCGTCAGTTACTTAGTACCTATTAAGTCTCCGCTGATAGTGCTTATGTTTAAAGCTGCTCCTATTAAACCAAAAAGGACGGGTTGAGCAAACTGCCATATTATATAGAAATATCTTGACAAGGTTTTCTAAACAGAATATCACACTTGAGATCAATTACATTAAATATAAAAAGTGACACACATTACATGAATTAGAAAATGTAATAAAATAACAAATTCTCTCTTAGCCATTTTGACAGAATACCCTGTCTATAGTACAGGGACTTTGGTCCGATTTTTGAGTAACTTTAAATATTCATAAAAAATCTAATTTTGATCGGAATCAGTTCAAACTTTCTACACAGCATAAGTACATGTATATGCATCAGAAAAAAATATAAAAATAAAGAATTCCCTACTTTCCATTTTTGGCTAAACTTGACCAAAATCCCTGTACTATAGTACAGGGACTTTGACCCGATTTTTGAGTAACTTTAAATATTCGTAAAAAATCTAATTTTGATTGGAATCAGTTCAAACTTTCTACGCAACATAAGTACATGTATGTGCATCAGAAAAAATTATAAAAATAAAGAATTTTTTACGTTTCATTTTTGGCTAAATTTGACCAAAATCCCTGTACTATAGTACAGGGACTTTGGTCCAATTTTTGAAGGAACTTTAAAAACTTCTAAAGATTTAACATAACATGATGGTGACACAAAATTGCACTTGATATAATAACAATAATAAAATTGTACTTTATCTTCATTTGAGTACTTCTGGACTGAGACAAATGAGACAACTACAGTACCCAGTGCGCCTGCTCCTGCAAGACTGGCCCCGCCTATCAACGCCCGGCGACCACCAAACAACGACAAGAGACCAAACCCAAACAATAAAAAGAAACGATTCCTTGCCATAGAAGTCTCTGTCTGTAACAAAACTCAACACTGTCATAATTACCATTTTGACTTACATGATGTTTTGTAGGTAATACCCACATTAGTAGGCCAGTGATTATACCATACAATACACCAACAGTTAGCTCTATTGGAGCCCTGAAGACATCCAATATAATATTGCCTTTTTTTAATAATAAGAAGAATAGAACACTAGCAGTATACAATGAATATATTACCCTCAGAAAATATAAGTCCTAAGAATATACTGAAAAGACTTATAGCAATGACTACGTCAACATTAGCAGCTGCTACTATTAAAGTAGCAATACCTATTAACAATTATTAGTAATTATAAATACAAGAGATTAATAAAGATACTTTTACCTTCGTTTACTCCTTTAACTGTATCTCTTAATACTAGTGTTGTTGGGACTACAACAGCAGGAGATATGGCTGATAATAAATACCTACAAACAATGACAATGATCAAGTAAAATAATAAAAATGATAATGATAAAAACAATGATAAAGATAAAGTAATGATAAGTAATGATATGAGTGAAAGTTAAGTGTATTTTTACATGACATATTACTAGCTCAATCTTACCCTAATGTTAATCCCCATTGCCATGGTAAATCAATATAGAATATACTTATAATACTGTCCATCCCTCCTTCAAATAGACAAGGTAAAATTGCAAGTAATGGTAGGACAAACTTCAACTTCCATAGTTTTTTAGCATCAAGAGCAAGACCGCCTCTTATCAATATGATGGTTAGAGCAATGTTTCTTAACACTGAGCTCCACACTGGACTGATCCAATCTATGATCGACGAAGTGTTTTCTAAAATAAACCCAGCCACCATCATCCCAAGCAGTGGTGGTAATTTAACTAATTTAGCTATAAAGCCACCGAATGAAGAGCAGAGGACGAGAATCATCAGCGAAAAGAAATGCCCTTCGGGGATTTTTAATAGACTATCAGTATTCTCATCATTATTTGATACACTCTGATATAAATCAATGATTCCGGACTGAGTTGATTGATTGTCATCAGATAGCGTAAAAGTGAGACGAGATATACAAGACTCATTGATGCCAATGGTAGCAATACACTCCACTGATGTTGTACTATTACAAGGGAGCATGTAAGCTAAGCTTTCATCAGTATAATTCATGCTATCATTGATATTAATACAATCATACTCATTCACTGAGCTCCTTGGTAACAAATCTCTGCCTAGTATGACCCATAGGACTCCAATCCATACAGAAACGACCAATAACCTCGTACAATACCATCCAATGTACTTTAACAATGCTGAACGCTCTGGTAACAGGTGCAACAGTAGAGGTACAAGCCTTTTCGAAAGGAAGGACATCATCAAACTCATGTGTCAGCCCCTCCCTAAAAAAAGAGGAGGGATCATCACTGCAGTGAATATTGAAGCCACAAACCTGTTAAGATGACTTGTTTGAGGTTGTCACAGGAAAGAAAAAGCAATCATGATAAGATGGAGGAGCTCTTGTAGTCTTCTAACCTCTTGTTTAGCAAGAAGACATGCTCCCGTGGCTCTCCACTCCTCCTCGGCTCAAGCTGCAATCGTCCGGGGAAAGACCACAACCGCAGGTACAAGCATTTCGTCGACAATAGACTTCTCAGATACAAAGACATCCTTTCAAAACAAGTCTACATACGAGCTATGGCGTGCCTTCGTTTTATTCAAACTCTTCAAATATGAGAAACTAGTAGATAAAAGTGAAAAGGTAAGCAATAAATGGCCAATAACTGAACAAACCATAGATACTTTAATTGATGTTTCTATAATAGTTGCTTGGCCTGCTGAAAAGCATAGTGGGTGATAGGCTTTTCACTAAAGTTATGAAGGCTACAATCTTTGGACACTTTGTTGCAGGGGAGACTGGAGAAGAAGTGAATTCAACACTAACAAGACTAGAATCTCAAGGAATCCTACCCATACTAGCTTACTCTGCTGAAGACGATGTAACTGAATCAGAAACAAAGTAGAGCTTTGTTTCATTGCACTACAAATATTAGTATCTTTTAGGAGCACGAGTGAGAGAGATGCTGCTACTGAAAGAGCATGTGACAATAACCTCAAAAATGCCATCGACTGTTTAAACGTTGTAGGTATGGTACTATAATTTTTGTCTCAGTTACTCTGTAATAAAATTATACCATAGCTGATGCAAGCCAGTATCCATTCAGTGCTACAAAGATCACAGGGCTAGGACATACATCATTACTGGTATGCCTATTATATGCATGCATTACTAATGCTTCCACAAATGATTGCAACTTTTATAGCTGCTACTAAGTGAAGTGCTAGTTGGTAGTGAGAAAGTTTTCTCTTTACTAGCTGATAAACCAGACATGCTGGAAGGAGTTGTTACTTCTGACTCGTTTTTGAGAGGAACAGAAAAAATGAAAGTAAAGAAAAGACTTTTATGTATTATTGTTGATTAATAGTTGTTGTGTAATATTAAGTAATGTTTATTTTTATTTACTATTAGCTTGGATTTAAGGAGAATGAAGTAGAGAAACTATGGAAGACTTTGAAAACAAAGTTAGTATAACCATACAAAGACAAAGCCACTACATTACCACATCAAAAGAGTTTACTCCAACAATGTAATCCTGATATTCTTTCCCTGTTGTAAATAATAGTTATGATAATAAATTGAACTTCTTTGAATGGAATGATGCCTTCCTGACCGATGGATCTGACTTCTATGAAGTCTTAGCAAAAGTAATACATCAAGTATATTATATTTCTTATTCTCTATAAAAGCCATACTGAACATATAGGATACTTAATTGACCATTTTCTCTTTTTCTTGCTATTAAACTCCATTTCTTTTTCTCTTAGCATTCTCCTCATGAGCTAAACCTTCCATTGATGAGTGAGGAAGAGAAAGACCAGATGAAAAGTGTCATGAGAAGAATGGAATCATTAGCTGACGTAGCACAAGAAAGAGGAGTGAGACTAATGATAGATGCTGAACATACTTACTACCAACCAGCAATACGTCACATCACTGTACACAGACTCATGCCTAAGTATAACATGCAGTATCCCTTGCTATACAACACACAGCAGTGCTATCTGAGAAGCAGTTTCAATGATCTCCTCAGAGATATAGCAGCCTCTGAACATTATGGCTACAGATTTGCAATAAAGACGGTACGTGGAGCTTACGTGACATTGGAGAAGGCACTAGCGCTTAAAAAAGGTATTGAAAATATCAGTAACGTATTTTGCATTTCCTATAAAGTTGTCTACATGTATTTATGCATGATGGACATTAATGATTGGCAGTTTTAATGACAAATTATTACTAATTATAAAGTATTATTACTTTATGTATTATTTATAGGCTATCCGGATCCTATTTGGGGCAAAAAATCAGAAACTGATTCAAGCTATCACAGAATATTGAACCATGTTCTTGAGAGAGTGGGAGAAGGGAAAGCCAGCATAATGGTAGCGACACATAACGAAGCTACTGTACACTTTGCACTGAAGAAGTAAACTGCTTCCCTTGCTCTATATTGCATACTTCCTTTTTGTTGTAATTATATATTATTATATTATTTTTATGTTTTTATTGGTATAATAGAGTGAATGAGCTCGGACTTAACAAGACAGATTCTTCCGTCGTCTTTGGACAGCAGTACGGCATGTCTGATAATCTCACCTGTACACTGGGTCAGTAGTTTAACAATAACAGAGCAATTGCACATTACAATGCAATATTATTATTTTATTATCTTCATAATCATAATAGTTACTTCTTTTATTAATAACTGCATGTAGTAAGCTATTATTTATTTTCTTTTTGTCTCTCCTCTCTCTCTCTTCTCTCACTCTTATCTTCAGGTAGTTCAGGCCTAATGGCTTACAAGTATACTCCATACGGTCCTGTAGGTGAGGTCCTCCCATATCTTATAAGAAGAGCCAATGAGAACAAAGGTATGCTGGATGGAGCAGTCAGAGAAAGAAGTCTTATATCACGAGAATTAAAGAGAAGATTAATGCGGAAAAATTGATATAAAGAAATGCAATTCAAGAACTATATAATTGTTTTTTTTCTAGTTTTATATTTTTGCTGTTGTCATGAAATTTGCTCCACAATTTATTTATTTTTTCACTGCATCGTTTTTTGATGCAATTTCTTCAATAATAATAATAATAATAATAATAATAATAATAAATAATAATAATCAATCATTAGTCTTTCATTAAAAGTATATTTTTATATATCTTATAAAGATACTTGATGTGACTGATAGAAACCAGTTTTATTGAAAGTCATGTGACTTGTATACACTGATTGATGCTCCACACAAGGAATGTACAAGTAATTTAATGTTTTCTTTTGATCAAAACAGCAATCAGATTACATGTCACACACAAAAACACGCATGCATTTAATAACAATAATAATGATAGTAATAACAGTAATAATAATAATAATAATAATAATAATAATAATAATGATAATATAATAATAAAGTCAATTGCAATAGTCATTTATTTTAAGTGGAGTCTTGACTCGTTAATTTAATAAGCTCCTCCTCTTGCTGGCGTGACTCCACCTCGACAAGTCTTGTCTAAAAGAAACAAAGTTAATAATTAATGTTTAATCTCATTCATCTCACCTGAAGTGATTGTGATAATTGTACAAAATCTTTTTGAACTAATTCGTTATTTGCTAGCTGCTTCTTTAGTTGAGACAATTGCGTCTTTAATTCATGTATTGTTTTAGCGTTTTCTTCCTATTAGAGTCAAGAGAGAAAGAGAGGGAGGGAGAGAGAGTAAAAATCATAATAATAATAATAATAATAATAATACCTTTTCATGTTCCAGTTCCGATATTCTAAAAATATTCTCTTCAATATAATCCTTCGATTTCTCCTGAAAGTTGGTGTTGCTTAATATTGCAAAATGTCTTTCTTTCTCAAGTTGGGCTAAAATACAAAAAACAATATCCCACTTTGCAGTGAACGTATACACATACTCTGTACATGTATGTACATGTACATGTACATGTGGTATATGTATATAGATTCATTCTTACTATTTTCATTCAGAGAGGATAACAATTGACTTTCTAAATTATCTTTCTCCTGTTTTGCTGTAGAGACAACCTCACGTAATTCACTTAGCTAAAGAATATAACATGAAATTATCATTATAATTATTATTTTTCTTATTTTTGTGCTCACTTCGGCTGATAGTCTGGATTCATTAGCAACTTTTTGCTCCCTCAATCGTGTCAACTCTTCCATAGTCGACGCTACGTTCAGCTCTGCCTCTGCTTTCTCCTATTTGTGAAATATGATAATTTTTAAATTCCAAATTTTAGAAAAGTACCCTGTACTATATATAGCCCATGGTTTTTTCCAAAAAATGGCTCCGAAATCACCCCCAATTTTTATTACATTTTCTGATACATATTGATGTCCTTATGCTATGTAGTAAATTTGAGCTGATTCCGATTTCAATTTTTCAAGTTATGACCATTTTTTAAAAACTCTAAATTTCGGAAAAATACCCTGTACTATAGCCCATGGTTTTTTCCAAAAAATGGCTCCAAAATCACCCCCAATTTTTATTACATTTTCTGATACATATTGATGCCCTTATGCTGTGTAGCAAGTTTGAGTCAATTCCGATTTCAATTTTTCAAGTTATGAGCAAAACATAAAAAAGGGCTTTAGTACTAAAAATGTATGCAAGACCAAAACACATCCATTTCCAATACATGTACATGTACAGTGTATGTAAAAATTGTACATGCTAAATCTAAAACTTAATGTACATTATAAAAATATTATAACAATTCATCGTTTGCTCATTTACTTTTTTCAATTGATCTAATTCTGACTGATATGCTATTTTCTCGCTCGTCTGCAGATCCTTCAAACAAGCATACTCCTCCTCTCTCTGTGATATGATCCCGTACAGGCTAGTCCTCTCCTCAGTGAATGAAGCCTACATGTACATGTACATATACACATGTACATGTATATGTACATGTATACGACAAATTCAATCAAAAAGTAAAAATTGTAAATTGTATATAGATTGGTTAATTCTGTAATCATAACTATTTTAATGTGTATCTAGTAAATTAGGATTTAAAGTGGCATAATGGTAAAAAAAGTTGTACTGTACATGCATATGTACATGTACATGAATTTATAAATGTATAAATTAGTACATGCATATGTACATGTACATGTATAAGTTGCGAAAAGAGAGTGAGGGAGGGAAGGAGACAGTACATGTAAGTAGAAGATAATGGCAGACTATATACCCACCAGTTGCTTTTGAATATCGTGCCTTGTCTCTGTGAACTTCTCTTTAAACACTTTGTGCTTTTGTTGAACCTTAGCCTCAGAGCTATGTAATTCAGTAACCTTTAGAAGAGAAAAATGAGGCTCTTATTCATAACGTTGATCATTAACCTGGTTTTTCATTGACTCCTTGGCAGTTGCTAATTTTCTCTTCATATTCTCAGCAGCATATCTCTCCCTTAGCAGTGTAGCCTAGTATCAAACAATGGTATCATAATAGAACACTCTCTAATTTACAAACTTACTTGAATCTTCTGTATTTCGTGTCTTAAAATAAATATTTGATTGTCTTTTTCGTCAAT
Organism: Amphimedon queenslandica; assembly: GCF_000090795.2. Taxonomy (NCBI): domain Eukaryota; kingdom Metazoa; phylum Porifera; class Demospongiae; order Haplosclerida; family Niphatidae; genus Amphimedon; species Amphimedon queenslandica. The sequence continues at coordinate 163,618 of NW_003546414.1, read as the reverse complement.
GTCTGACATCAGCTGTCCTTGTGTTCTCTCCAGCTGTTTCTCATACGCAGTGACAGCTGCTTCCTTGCTCTGGAGGTCGTGATGCTGCTGAGATAACTGAAGAAAGAAAAGGGAAACTAACTACATGTTCATGTACGTGTAATTTTACTCATCTTTGATTTTAGGGAAATACATAGCATATTACAGTGTACATGTACATGTATGTACAGTACATGGTTTAGATCTATTAAAATATTAGTTAACACTGCAAATGATGCTAAGTGAGCTAAAAAAAGCATATGCTTCAGCAGGACATTAACATGGTTTTCAGGGCAACTTTAAAAATTCGACTAATTATTTATGATGGTTGAATTCACTCACTAGTCGCTGGAGCTGTTCAGTGATAGCCTTCCAAACGGTCAAATCTTCTTTCTCCTCAGTATGGTCATCACCCACGCTCCAAGAGACCGTCCTCTTACGTCCCCGCCCTCTTCCTCCAGGTCTCATACTCATTCTGTCATCAGTGGTATGGGTATGAGTCTCTTGTGTTGGGGATGAAGGGCGAGGGGAGTAAGCACCCACTGGTTCCAGTGCTGCCTTTAAATTCCTATTTAATAAAAAATTAAAAATAAATAGAATTTACGCTAAAATATATGTTATGTCACCTCTCATCTGATACTTTAACATCTTTCAGTTTCTGTTTCAGTTGATCTTGAGTTGAAATGAAGGAGAGGTTTGCTTTGGTCCAAACAGCCTCCAATTTGGCATATTTCTCCTTTTCTTCCTCAAGACTTTTCCTGGCTATTAGGAGGAAGAGAGAGAGAAAGAAAAAAGAAAAAGAGGGAGTGTAGGGGCAGAAGGAGAAAGATATCAAAATCAGATTAAAATACAAAAAAGGAATCTAATTGACATCAAACAAATAAAGTACAGCTTAAAACATAATTAGGCACAAATAAATTTAATAACAACAATAACAATAATATGAACAAATAACAACAACAACATTAACAACAACAACAACAGAAATATCAAAACAAATCAACAAAAGTACATATACATAATTATATTTATATTCAATAATAACGATTAAGAAGGTACATTAATACCTGTTGCTAGATCTTCTTTTAGTTCAGTGTTTAGGTCCATCACTGACGTCTTTTGTCTCCGAAGACTCTCAATATGCATCTCAAGGTCATATCTTGCTGTTCTCTCCTGATTTAGTAACTTCTCAAGCTTAAGGAGAGAGAGAGAGAGAGAGGGAGGGAGGGAGGGGGAGAGAGAGAGAGAGAGAGAAATAAAGAGAAGGAAGAGATGGAGGGAAAAGAGTAAAAGATGATGATTCATAAATTAATGATTTTTAATATCCAAATATTTTTCCGCTCACAAGTCCAACTTCTGAAACATCCTGTGAAGATCCTCTACTCAAAGACCCTACCCCTCTTCCTTCTCCTCCTCCTCCTGTTTCAAGAGGTGAGACACTTCTATCCGGTCCTGTTGCAGTCGGTGTGACCAGTAGCTCAGAGACACTGGCGGACAACGGCTCGGGAGAAGCTGTTAAAAATGATCCACTTGCCTATTAAAAAATTAAGTTTAAATTTAGACATAAAAATACACAAAAATTAAAAATGACTGAAAAACTTAACCATCAGAAATAACTCACTACGTGTACATGGATCACAATCATTGTTACATGTACATGTACAGTAAATGTATTAATAACTGACATTTATTCATTTGTACATGTACATGTATATAGTATGTGATAAACTAACTTTGCCTTCATATACTTTAAGCCTGTCTTGTGAATCTTTTAATTGCATTCTTAACATTTCAATCTCGGCCTCCAGTGGAACTACGACTGACTTTAACAATTTAGCATCATGAGCAGCCTAAGAGAAAAGGAGAGAGAAAAAGGGTTGTAAAGAAAGAAAGAAGATAGCATAATCAGAAATATTCAATGGATATACATGTAGCGGATCTTTTACTGAGGATAAGGTACATGTTGAAATTTTGAATATTAAGTATTTTCATTGTACATGTACATGTACCTCTTCCCCCTCCCTTTCTCTCTCTCGCTTACTTGTATCATACTTGATTCCAGACTACCTTCGGATGAGAAATTAAGAGCCGCTGATGATGATGATGATTGAGGTTGATTTGGAGCTGCTGGTACTGGGATGGTCTGTGAGGTTCTTTGTGGCGACTTCCGACCACTTGAAGGCTTGACAGGAGACTGAACATCAAGGAGATTAGAGTCAGACTTAGAGTCAGTTAGAGCTGCTGTCCGCTTTTTCTCTCGGGAGAGCTCAGCCTTTAGTTTCTGTACCTGCACTTGATGTTCATGAGATGTTTCTGAGAGAAAGAGAGAGAAGGAAGGAGAGAGAAAGATAAAAAGGAGAAATAGAAGAAGAGAGAGAGAGAAAGAAAGAAAGAAAGATATTAACAGACTACATGTATTTCTTTCATTAACTAACCTTGTAGCTTGAGTTTAAGTATAGATATTTCTTCTTCATACTTTACTCTGTCGCTATCAAAAGTTTCTCTTAGCGACGCATTCATCGTCTTAGCCATTGAGCTCATTTCTTCGTCTTTTTGAAGTAAACTCACATTGAGAGTCTCAATCTGCTGCTTGTTCTTCTTTAAGATCTCGTTAAACTTTTTCATTTCACCTAAAAAGACGGTTTTAAATCTTACTTTCTCTCCTTCCCTCTCTCTCCCTCTCTCTCCCCCTCACTCTCTCTCCCTCCCTCCCTCTCTTTCCCTCTCTCTTTCTCTCCCTCTCTCCCCCTCTCTCACTTTCCCCCGTCTCCCTCTCCCTCCTTCTCTCTCTCTCCCCCTCTCCCTCTCTCTCTTACCTTCAGAGCTGATCATCTGTTCCATGAATCGCTTTCTCTGTCTACCGAACTCTTCCTCCATTCCTTTCTTCTCTGATGTCAGTCTGGAGACCATCCCCTCGAGATACTTTACACGCAAGGCAAGAGTAGAGGGGTTACTACCTCCATCTAAAAACAGTTAATACATTATTATTATTTCATTCATGATATTATTACATTCAATTTCACATTAAACTTACATATAGAAAAGTAAGCTGCGTGTACATGTAATGTACCTGGCTACATGGACATGCTAACTGTAATTCATTATTGACGTTATTTTTTAATGAATTTTTCATTTAATGAATTGGTCACATAAAACTTATTTCTACATTAGGCATGTAGACGACAGGCAAATGTTTATCAGAACCCTTAAAACGAATTTTCAATGCAGCTTAAGCCCCTGACCCCTGGGGCCCTCGATAATATCAATTTACCTGAAGGTCCAACAGACGAAGAAGGGGAAAGACTCATTGTGGGCGGAGGTAGGCTGGGTGGGTGAGAGGTGTGGTCTTTTCTCTGGGACTTTGGAGCAATGGTAGCGTACATTGGCTGTTCTTGAGGAGCCTGGGCTAAAAATCCAGCTCTTAGAGCAGGATCAGTGCTGGGGAGAGAAGTAGGAGTTGGAATAAGAGGAGGAGCGGAAGAGTTTGAAGGAGAAAAGGGGTTCTGCCTTTCGGCCATTTTGAGGGGTGGAGTAGCGGCTCTAATAACCACGCCTTAATTTACTGGCATAATTCCGGAGGTATACGAAAAACACGTGGCATGTACTGTACGGAAAGCCCGCGGACAAGTGCGGAGAATGTGAAGAAAAGATGCGTCATTTTGTACCATCAACAGCTCATTCTAGCCGCCTCTACAGCTCCTGCAGGCATGGAAAAGACTAAAGAGACGAAAGAGGGAGATCCCAAGACCAACCAGCTTGATAAAGGAGAGCTCATTGTGGAGGAATTGCTAGAAGAATGTTTAAAAGATGTTTATTCAGAAACTCAATGGGACATAACTAAGAGGGCCCGGTTACTAGAGATAGGAGGAAGGAGAGAGTTAACAAAAGGTTTGCTTCCGATCAATTCAAAGTATTATTATTTTTAAAAATAATTTATTAGGTGACCAATGGTGGGATTTCGAGTCAATTATAACTAACCACGCCCATTCCCGTATATTAACTCATTATACTTTGAGGCCATGCCCACATGTATCGGTACTACAGTTAAAGGTTGTTGAACAGAAAGCCTCCGGCTATTGTGGCTATTATGCACTACACTATGCTCTCTGTCTGCTGGAGGCGTGTCACTCGTCAAGTGAGGGGGCGGTAGTTGGTTTGCTAGAGGAAACTGCATCAGTGGGTGGAGTCTGGAGAAGGTGAGAACATGATTACAAAATTTTGCTTGCAAGTCAAAATGTTTTAACATTAATTTTGTTGGTTTAGTTTTTATGTTATTTTTGTAAGCACGTGTAATCATTTATGGGCAGGGCAAGGAAATTAAAGTTAATTTTTGATGAGCAAAAACCAAAATTTTTTAAATGATTTTCAAGTTTATTTGTAGGTATTGGTACTCTGTTTCTCAGTTGTTGGTCAGGGGGCGGAGTGAGGAGGCATGGCCTTGGACAGAGGAATACATAACCAAGGGAGACTTGGAAAGGAGCTTTCTCCAGTATTTATGTGACGTTGATCCTCATTTGAACTTTGATATGGAAATTAAAAACAAATTAATCATTTTACAGGTACGACATTTTTTTAAAATGACGCTGTACATGTACATGTAAAATAATTAACTATTGTATAGATCAAGTAGATCATTAATAATTTTATTTTATTTTTTCCAGTTCTCTTTCGGTTCATTACAAGACAGTTTTGAGATGATTTGTGAAACTCAAGATAAAATCTCTTCGTTTGTAAAGAACACCACAAGTCCTGCCCACCTCATATTTATCCTGGGAGTGACCAATCACTGGCTGACACTCCTCGCCTACAAAAGAAAAGAGGCGTGTCCCTGTCACCATGGTAACGAGGGCTGCGGGAGCGTCCAGATGCTTTACATGGATTCAAATAACACCCCGGCCATTTCTCTCTCTGATGAAGGAATTGAGGATTACGTGAAGGAGCAGGAGAAGAAGAAGAAGGCAGTTAAAGGTTATGGCTACCAAACGTGGAAGAGAAATATAATCAAGCAAGCTTATGTAGACCAGAGGACAATCGTTGATAGGATCAGTCGTTACCTCAGTGGTGAGGCAGACATGATAGAGGAAGTGATCAGTGAATACGTTGATAAGTTATTGATCAGTTTTAACACTCACGTTGAGAAATCATTGATTTCGGCTGATCCTGATTTCTACATCCCTCTCCTCCTGAGTTGGCTCGAGGGCCAGTATCCGGTTAAGGTTTTACGAGATAATGTGTTACCTTTTATCAGTAGCTCCACCATCAGCCATCTCACGAGTAGAGATGAGAATATAAAAGGAGACCATTTTCCTTCTGTTCCTCTCCCCCTCTCTCGATTAAGAGACTGGGCGAGTCTCAATCATTCAAGGCTTGCTGGCTTAAGCTCAGACTCGTTTGGGATTGATCAAATTGATTCTTTTGCGTCTCTTTTATCTGCCATTTTGGAGAAATTGTGATCAAAAGGGAAGGAAGATCTGACACATTTTTCACATACATACATGTATGTGAATTCTAATATAATACATGTATGCATAAGGGAGAGTATTAATGTACATAAATTCTATATGTATTCTTTGTCAAAGTTATTTTTATAATCATAAAATGTGAAATTACTTTTTTTAAAATAATAATTTAATATACAACTATAACCAAGCAAGTAAAGACCAATGTTGAGTAATTGACTCTGTTCATGGATTGTCCTCTTCATTGATACATTCAGCTCCTATTTTCTTGATTATCTAGATTCTCTTCCTCTTGTCGTTTCTCTTCAAGCTCTTGACGTCTCCTCGTCGTTTCTTTTCTTGCGTAATCCTTGTCTTTCTTTAACAGTGTGATACGGTATTGCTCCTTCATGTGTTCCACTGTCTCTAGTGATGTCTTGTCTTTGTTTTCTTTTGTTAGTTTCTTCTCTCCAAGCAGAAACATCTGATGCTCCACAAACCTGTTTGCAGAAACAGACAATGTCTCTTTCTTTTTCTCCCATGCAATCTCATAATTCTCTCTCTGTCTCTCTTTCTCTCTAACTTTTCTGCAACAGTTGGTTGCTTGTGATCTTCAAATAATGACACTGTCTCACCATGTCTTCTGTATTGATCAAAGTAATCTCTAATCCAATTAAAAGACTTAGTGTAATAATTAATGGACCAATGTGGTATTATAATATGCATTACAGCTATGATGCGATTGCGTTAGGATCATGACGTAATCGTAATAAAGCTGTCCAGTATGCATACTTGGCATGTGATCGGAATGTGAAAGGAAAATTCTTATGATTCTTTAGTTAGATTATAAATACACATCGTAATTAAATTAAAAGTATCGTAATTTAATTAATGTCCGACCATTCACTATAGCCACTGTATAACTGGAAATATCAGACAAAAATATAATAATAAAAATTGCATTTATTTGTGATCTTGAATGTTATTGTAGGTTCAATTGTAATCCTGATTAAACAAACTAAGAGTAGATTCTATAATAGTCAATTACTTCATAGAAGAGCCAATATTTTTAGTGTACAGATACAATGAATAATCTAATATTACTACTCTCATTTCATCTACCTACTTCATGAGTACATCTTTATCGTAGACTATTTGTTTCGGTTTTCCTTTTTGAAATGCAACATTGACTGCCATTGGCGTGAGAGGAGGGTGGGATTCTACCACGTCTACCCAAACTGGACACTTTTTGACCACACCAGACCTTACTAAATCCTTCATCCTATGAAAATGTAGTCATAAACCAATTATAACTATAATACATAATTATTTTATGTATGCATAATAATAAGTGTCATTTTCTTAGTATTCTTTTTTTACCTGGTGAGTACAGTTCCAAAATCGAATAATCTGGACCCCATTAGCTCTTAAGAAGCTACTCTATATATTTTTTTATAAATAATAAAATAAACAGAGAGAGAGAGAGAGAGAATGATTAATTATTATAATTGTATTTATTATTTTTTATTATTTTTATTGTATTTATGAATAATGGTTAAATAACCTTTTTCTAATAAAAGCGCACCATCCTGCAGAAAGAGAGAGAGAGAAGTGAAAAAGGGGAAGGAGTCTTGAGAGAGGATGAATGAAAGAAGACAGAGAAGCAGCTGGGACCTGTTGATTTGAATACTAGCCAAACAAGTAAAAGAGACGGACCTGCATTTGACATAGTGACTAATCAACTCTTGTCAATATAGAGTTGTACATAAAGAGATCTACATTGTGTGTATACTATATACAGTCTTCATTCCTTCAACTGTTGTGCATATACTGCCTCTCTCTTTGGCTCATGGCTGAGCTAAGTAGGAGTAGCTGTAAGATGGAGAGAAGATTAGTAAGTGTTGATACTTGTAACTTGGTGTTTATGTTAATAAATGGGTGTCACTTTGTACCAACCAATACAACACATAGATACATGTCTGTATGTACATTGACTCCCATTTTGATCTCATTACCTAACTATTGTTTGAAGCCCCACTCTTTCTTTTTACTAATAGTATTCTTTCCTGTTTTATGATATATTTCCTTCTTCCTCATACCTTCCTCCATCTTTATCTTTATGATGTTCTCTCCCCTTTTCTCTCTCTCTCTCTCTCTCTCTCTCAGCGTCCTCGTGTTTCAAAATGCTACAGTGAAAGCTTGTACGATGAAGAAGAGGAAGAAGGTAGGGAAGGAAGGAGCTATAGTAGCAGTAGTGGAGGTGGAAGGAGAAGAATGTCAAGCTTTAGTTATAACATCCTGGAAAAGCTGAAGGAGGAGAGATTCACCAAGGAGAATGGGCTAGTCAAGCACTTTCCTGATGGGACAAGTAATCTAATGATGTAATATTACAATTATGGTCTCCCCCTTCTTTCTTTCTCTCTCTTTGATCACTCATCAATTTATTGATGTATTTACTCATTAAAAATAGATTTATCTTGTAAATATCTTCAATCGACTGGTTTTCTTTCTCCAATGGTTTTCCATAGCAAAGAAGGACTGCAGATGAAGTAATTCTTATAATAGATAAATAAATTAATATAATAATAATAATAATAATAATAATAATAATAATAATAATAACAATAATAATAATAGTAAAATAATAATGATACTAATAATAATAATTATTGATAATGATAATGATGATTATTATTTGTAGGCTCCCACCTCATGGTTTTTCTGTACATGATGTAAAGCACCTAGTTGGTAAGTAGCCATTATACTTTCTCCTCTTTTCTCTCTCTCTCTCTCTCTCTCTCTCTCTCTCTCTCTCTCTCTCTCTCTCTCTCTCTCTCTCTCTCTCTC
>NW_003546414.1:146406-154955 GCF_000090795.2 Amphimedon queenslandica | reverse complement strand
TATAATCAGGAGGGGTAGTATCAGTCCCAATACAATAGTAATGTGTATTAATGAACCTCTGAAATAAGGACAGGTTCATAATCAGGAGGGCATTATTGGGTCTGGCAAGAATAGGCAGGCCTGACTGTATTGATAAAATAATGATAATAAACTAGTATACATATACATGTATTATGATAGTCATATTAATTGAATTACATACATGTACATGTACAGTATTATAGTACGAATAGTACATGTACATGTAGATAGTGAGCGTTATACTACTTCAAGGATTATTGACTTCCAGCTAATGTTGTTTACAAATAAAGTTATGTCACTCTGTAAACTATCATGTACCTGCATGAGTGAGCGTTCAGGGTCAGGCTTAATAGAATTATTATCATAATATTATTATCAAGGAAGTTGTATAAGAATTGCTAATTTACTGTTTTTTATCACTTACAATATGCTATGTATGTTATATGGTACAGTGACTAGTGTGTGTGTGTGTCTGGAGGTGAGTATCAGTAATGTAATACCTGAGCCCCTTGATATCTGCCCTCAGCTTCACATAATCGAAAAGTATTGTTATTATTATTATGTTGTTGTTGTTGTTATTGTTGTTGTTTTTATTTATTTATTTATTTATTTGTAGGCTCGGAGAGAATGGTGGATGTTGTTGACAGCACCACACAAGAAGCCCTTAACATGTCTCTCAGTGAGTACTGCAATTATTATCAGAAGATGGAGAGAAGCGGAGGAGATATGAAGCGAATCTTAAACGTCATCAGTCTCGAATTTAGCCACACCCAATTGGACCCACTGGTAGAAGCACCGCTAGTTGTAAGTGTAGCAATATCACGAGACCCTTGTGTGATTGTCATGTGACTGTCATGTGATTAGGTGAGAGAGATGGACTGGGTTAATAAGGTCTGGCCTAGGTCCTTGAGACAGAAGCAGTCTGAACCAACTAATGACATTAAGAGAATGCTCTATCCTAAAGTCCAAAAGTAAATATACACTGCATGTGTAATGTTATGTGTATTCTTGCACGTGTCATGTTTTGCTCTGTTTTACATGGAAGCATAGATAATAGAGTAAATGAAGTTGGTGCTTTTACTACTGAATGTTATACTTTAGTAATGATATATACTTTAATGATAATGATACTTTAGTATGTGTACATGTATATCTAAGTTGTTCTTCCCCTCTCATTCTCTCTTGTCTCTTCCATTTCATTCTTATACTTAATTTTTTTTCTCTCTCTTTCTCCCCCCAGATATTGCCTGATGAGTGTTGCTGGCTGTTACACTGACTTCCATCTTGATTTCGGTGGCACGTCAGTCTGGTATCACATCCTAAAAGGAGAGAAGATATTCTTCCTCGTTCCTCCATCTCACAGTAACTACACTCTCTTCCTTGACTGGCAAAAAAACGGAAGACAAGAGTGCATATTCTTTCCCGATATCGTGAGAGACTGTGGAGTAGTACATCTCAAGGAAGGTGACACTTTACTCCTACCATCCGGTAAGTGTGTACATGTACATGTACATACATGTATTGTAATGTACATGTACATGTATTTAGGTGATGCACATGTAGAAAATTTGGTGTATGCAATAGAAATTTGATTAAGAGTGCAAATTTCTTTGTTAACATTTTTTGTGCATTTCTTAAGCTATGTGATTCTCAAAAAATTCACCAAAATTTTATACTGCCTAATTTTCTAGCTACATTGTATGTTATGTCACGTAATAGTTGTTTTATGTTTTGTCTCTCTTTGTGTTCCTCTCAGGATGGATTCATGGGGTCTATACTCCTAAGCAGTCTCTCGTTTTTGGCGGGAACTTCCTCCTGTCCCTTCACATATGCCAGCAGCTGACAGTAGCTTACATGGAGAGAGATTTAAAAGTAAAATGGGACGGGAATTAGGATCTAGTACATTGTAATTTTGATACATATTGATGTCCTTATGCTGTGTGGAAAGTTTGAGCTGATTCCGACTTGAATTTTTCAAGTTACGGCCATTTTAAGAAAACACCAAAATTCTGAAAAGTACCCTGTACTATTATAGCCCATGGTTTTTTCCAAAAAATGGCTCCGAAATCACCCCCAATTTTTATTACATTTTCTGATACATATTGATGCTCTTATGCTGTGTAGAAAGTTTGAGCTGATTCCGACTTCAATTTTTCAAGTTACGGCCATTTTAAGAAAACGTCAAAATTTTGAAAAATTCCCTGTACTATAGCCCATGGTTTTTTCCAAAAAATGGCTCCAAAATCACCCCCAATTTTTATTACATTTTTTGATACATATTAATGTACTTATGCTGTGTAGAAAGTTTGAGCAAATTCCAACTTCAATTTTTCAAGTTACGGCCATTTTAAGAAAACACCAAAATTCTGAAAAGTACCCTGTACTATAGCCCATGGTTTTTTCCAAAAAATGGCTCCAAAATCACCCCCAATTTTTATTACATTTTCTGATACATATTGATGTACTTATGCTGTGTAGAAAGTTTGAGCCGATTCCAACTTCAATTTTTCAAGTTACGGCCATTTTAAGAAAACGTCAAAATTCTGAAAAATACTCTGTACTATAGCCCATGGTTTTTTCCAAAAAATGGCTCCAAAATCACCCCCAATTTTTATTGCAATTTCTGATACATATTGTTGTACTTATGCTATGTAGAAAGTTTGAGCCGATTCCGACTTCAATTTTTTGAGTTACAGCCATTTTTTAAAAACTCCAAATTTGGGAAAAATACCCTGTACTATAGCCCATGGTTTTTTCCAAAAAATGGCTCCGAAATCACCCCCAATTTTTATTACATTTTTTGATACATATTGATGCAATTTTTTGAGTTATGACCATTTTAAAAAGTATTTTAATTGTATTTCAGGTACAAGGAAGATTCAAGTATCCATTTTATGGGACCCTCCATTGGTACCTCATTGAGAGATATCACCTTCAGCTCTCACGTCTTGGGGTGGAGCCAATGTCTGATTCTGGGACTATGACTGACACACCCACCTCCTCCTCCTCCTCAATGAATATACCAGGCCGTTGGTTGGTGAGCGTAAAGTTAAAGAAGTTAGCGACCGGTGGCCACGCCCATTTCTCCTCCCACTTCTCTCAGAAACCAGGCGAGGGTGCTCCATACAGGGACTACATGATGAAGCCGTTTTTGAATGATAACGAGAAGGCTGGACTCGTTTACCTGGTCAATAAAATGAAAGAGGATAACCTATTCTCGGGTGATGTCCCGCCTTCAATTAGCGACCCTCGAGGTATTTTGGAACGGCTTTCAAAGCAGCTTCAAAACCCGCTCCTTGACTCCACCCTCAGTGACAAACCCACTGATGTATCAGTACTTGATGACTTCCAGTGGCTAGAGGGAGATAGGAATAATAATGCTCAAGCTGGTTTGTTTGGCGATGTGGCTTTGGGCGGAGTCCCAATCAAGAGCGAAGATGTGAATTTCGACGACGACGATTTTTTAGCAAGTACGGACTTGTTGAGATCTTATATCAATCCGGAATCAATACCGGATCAAAATTTTGATTCCGAAACGAAGCCAATTCTTCGTGTTAATCACGATCACTCGTACGGCCAGTTTGTCACGCCTTCTGACCCCGCCCATACAGACTCCTCTCACCTTTTGATAGCGGAGAGCCCCACCCACTTATCCACCGATCAGCTTAATCCAGATTACCCCCTCATTACCCTAAACCCCACCCACTCCCTGACCACGCCTCCCGTTCCTCCGCCCACGTCATTCCCGTTCGATCATATCTTACCTCCTTCATCTTCATCAACTCCTCTAACTCCTCTGACTTCTTCTCTTCTCACGTCTCGGCCTTCCCTCCCTCTCCTTTCTCTCTTAACCTCGTCCTCACAGCAGCTCGAACCTCCTCTTTCTGCCGGTATTATCTCCACCCCCTCTCTCTCCTCTCCCTCTCCTTCCCCCACAACACCAGCAAAACCTTTCTTGTTATCCAATCTCAAACGTCAGTTCTTTCACAGTGAAGCCACGCCCATCCTCAGCGATACAACGCCTACGCTCGGCGATACAACTCCCACTGTAGAGGGCTCTGCTACGTTCCCTTCTCTTCAAAAACCCGTCAAAAAGCGTAAGAAGTCGACCAAAGACTCCGTTAAGCCATTAAGGAAAGTAAGGTGTGGCCAGTGTCCAGAGTGCATGTCCGAGCCCTGCGGTACATGTAAGTTTTGTCTCGATAGTCCCAAATATGGAGGGACGGGGAAACTGAGGAAGGCGTGTCTACGAAGGAGATGCTCAAATGTAAGTGAATGTACACAAATCTTATGCTTTTTTATCATATTTTCTCTCCCCCCCCTCTCTCTCCTCCATTCCTAATCTCAGATGCAGTTTTCAAAGACCAGCTCTACAGTCATATCTCCATTGACTACCACTCCTACAACTAGCTCCAGTGGTGGGCAACTCCAGCAATCCTTACACTGCGAGGCTGACAGCACCACCACCTTAGGGGAAGACCTCTCCCACCTTCCAACACAGACCACCCCGACCACGCCCATGGGCGGGGCTAATGAGTTATTGAAGCTAAACGAGAGAGGAGGGTTAGAGACGACAGTCATGGCGATGGGCTATGCTGCTATTAATGCGAATTCAGCGACTGATTGCGTCGGTGATGCTGATATTGATTTGAATGATATTTTAAGTAATAGCGACACTAACTTGTTCACTGCGTCATCTCAGCATCAGGTTAGCATAGAAATATACACGTACATGTACTATTGTATAGCATCAAATGTTGGGTGAAGAAAATCCATCATTCTGCTATGATTGGTTTATTGTAGAATGTAGAAACTTGTAGATAATTTCATCAAATAAAACTGATGAAATTAACAAAAATTTTGATTAACAAAAATTTGGTGCTATACAGTATCATTAGTTTGTGTTTAATCTTTATATAAAAGATTAAACACAAGCTTGAACTTAGCTCACCTCTTTCTTTCTCTCTTTTATAGTTCACACATGAAGTATTGCCAGCTGGTACCGATCCTCTTCTGACCCCGCCCCCTTTCATTCAGTCATTCCTCTCATCTCCATCCTTCCAGTCCTCTTCACCGTTTCCCTCAGCCTCACTCAATCCAACCCACAATCAGTCCCCTCTACTTATGGAACATGAATTTCAACTTCATTTCTCTGATGAAGATTTCAGACATTGAGCTCTTTGACCGTTGGACTTTAAACTTTGGACTTTAACCTTTGGACTTTGACCTTTGGACTTAAAACTTTTATTCTTGAGTCTTGACCTTTGAGGTTGTCCCCTTTTGTAACTTATATTTGATGTCTATTGTCCTGTTTTTTTTCTAGCCATTTCTACCTTCTTTTTTCCATTCTCTTTTCTTCCCTTCCCCCCACTTGATCTCCCTCCTTTTTCTTTTCTTACAGAATCATCAGTAAATTAATTGTCGAAGATTATTGATCATAAATTGTTTTATCGGCTTATTTTATACTTTTATTATTATTATTATTATTATTATTATTATTATTATTACAACATTGACTGTACCTACACTACGCATAATATTTGTGGCATTATAAAAGTGTTCTATATTATTATTATTATTATTATTATACATCGTCTCTTAAACTACATGTAATGGCACATGTATATTTGTTATTGATAAAATAAAAATTGCAAAAATTACAAAACGAGAATATAAATGTTAAATTATTGGGAGGTTGGGTCTACTATAGCCACGCCCAGTTCCTTTGCTGTCTCCTCCATATATTCCTTCATAGACTCCAAAGACATTAACTGAAAAAAACAAAGTATTATTATATATATTTATAAATGGACATACGTCTTGCTCATTTAGTGTAACATCAAATATTCTAGAAACAGGAGCTAGGGGAGCATTGTAGAACTTATTTAAATAAACTTTTGCTGATGTAGGATACTGTGAAGTAGGAGAAGGAAAGAGAGAAAAGATAGCATTAAAAAAGTTTTCATTAAAAAAGAAGCCACTAAACATGAGCTTACCTTGTGTGCTAATACTCTATCAGAAACAGAGAGAAATCGATGCATTTTCTCTCTTTCTTTCTCTCCCACTTCTCTTCCCTTCCCTGTCATCCAAACCATCATCCATGGAAAGAAGTTAGCAATGACACCACTAAACCCACTGAGAGAGAGAGAGAGAGAATGAACAAAAAGCTGTCATTTTGCAAGGAATTCTTATTACATACTTGCCACCATTATCAAGTAGGGTCTTCACAAACTGAGTTTTAGCAGTAAAAAATCTACTCAAAATACAAAATAGTTTGACTTCAAATTTCTTCCTTTAACTTATTTTCCCTCTTCCTTCTCCCATTTCTACTTCTGCTCTCCCTTTCTAACTAACTTCAGTTTAGTGCTTTCAACTGATTGTACAGCTTTTAACTTGTTGATCATTGTCGCTGTATCAAGTGACGTGTCTTTATGAAACACAAACCTGTCATTACTAGCTGCCCATTTTAACATGGCTGGTGTGAGACTCCTAAATATTATTATTATTATTGTATATCATCATTTCTTTTCCTGAGATTGCACACCTGACTTTAGGTATTGGTGTCTCATAGATACCAACTGGAATATCACCAGTTAGATCTAATAACTTCTGAGCATTAGATAACCATACCTCATCGCTCTATAAAGATAGCTTCAGTAATGCTTTGTAATATTTTATTTTTAGTTTTACATCATCCATTGCTGCAATCTGATTGGTTATAATTATGACAGCAGATGCTATTTGCCCCATGTCCCTCATTAGTTGAGCTTGCTCGTCCAAATTACCCTCAAATGTAGCTAGAGAGAAAGAGAGAGAGAGGAACAAATTTTATACATTATAATAATCTTTTATTTTCTTTGTACCTCCAGCTACAACAGGTACTCGTCCAGCTGCTTTATCCACAACTCTTTGAGCAATTTCTATTCTTTCCTTGTTAGTTAACTATAGAATAACGAAATGAATATTTTTGGTATTTATAATAATTTTTTGCAGGTAGCTCTCAGTCGTAAAAGACTAAGTACTATTGTTACTATCATGCATGCATAGTTTGCTTTCATTTTTCTCTGACCTGGAACATTTCACTTGAGAGACAGACAGAGAATATGCCAGCCACACCTGATCTAATATACCATTCAGTTAACACTGGAGAAGAGAAAGGGAACAATAGGATAAAGAAATTTGTCTTTTCAAGTCTTACTGTCCAGTCCCTTCCAGTCAATTGATTTCTCCTTGTTGCTAAGGAAAGGAGTTATCATTGTAGGCCATACTCCGTCAGGAATAGTCCTCCTTGAGGCTGCAACAGATCCTGCAGTGGTCAGCCCTCTCCTTGCTGCAGAGGCCATCTTTGATCTAGTCTACTCTCCAGGAAGTGCGCATGCGTAGACAGACAGGTCAAACACGTGCTGATTGCTTGTTCACTGTGACTTGTCCAGGCTTGTTGACTGGTTGAGCTGCTGTTAACTGTGTTCAGCTGTTGAGTCAGAACTCAGAAGTCTAGTTGAATAAGTTAGATTTATTTGATATCTATTTCAGGTTTATTACATTTAAAGACATCAGTAGTCAAAAATAATTAAAATATGGACTACCCAAAGCCCCAGGCCCTCACCCCTTTCGATGCGGCTAGATCCCAGGCTAAGACATCACAACAAGTGACTATAATAGATTCGCATAAAAGTACTACTACTAAAAATGGTAAGAGCTTTAAAATTATATGGCTGGTTTTTATATAGTTGCAACAATCGTGGAGTTAGAGCCCATGCAGGTCTATCTCTACAACAGCTGTATGGCTAGCCACAACTATAGACCCCCTAGGCGCTAAGACTATTTTGTATGAATTATTTACAGTAGCCACCCACGATTAAAATTACTGACGGCAAGAAGCTCTCCACATCAAAGGCAGATCAAAGCCCAAGGTGCCGAAATGAAGCATAGCAGGAAAACTATGTTGTAGCAACAGTTACCTGGTCTATATGATGTAGTCTGGCCTCCATACTTTCCATAAATGCTGCTTGTAAGCCTGTAGTACCTTGTAGCACTCAGAAAAATGGCCAGGCGGTGTCACCGCCTTTGATTTTTTTTTGATCTCGAGGCCTTCTTGCCGTCAGTAATTTTCATCGTGGGTGGATACCATATAGGAAAATTTTATTTATTATGAATGAATATCATTATTGTAATTATATTCATTGAAAATAATCTTAGCACCTAGAGGGTCTATAATGGTTTCCATATAGCCATACAACAGCCTTACTTCACTGTTGCAGGTCTATCTCTACAACAGTTGTTTATTGTTTGCTAACCACATATTACATACAACATAGATATAATACACGGAACAGGATTAGAAACAGGATCATGTGAGCGCATTATCCATTGCAACACTCCTAGTTATATCGGAGCCCCGGGCAGCTGCTCGACTATTGCCCAGGCCCCCGACTGTCCCTTTTCAAAAAGTTTGTGGGACTCTAGCAACTTTGGGAGACGGCGAGACGCACTAGTATGAGCTTTTATGGCTACTCTCTGAGGATCTT
>NW_003546414.1:129024-146285 GCF_000090795.2 Amphimedon queenslandica | reverse complement strand
CACTCACGTGATTCTGTTTCTAATCCTGTTCCGTGTGTTATATCTATGACGGCAGTGCCCTCTTGACCGTATTAATTCCAATATTTATGAATAAGTCTTATTGAAATCAACAGTGGTGATACCATAGGTCACAGTAGAGTTATCCCCCCCTGGCCAGAGACTATATTCACAGCTGCTAATATTCCCGGTAACTAGGTGAATGTAAAACATTGAGGGGCAAGCATGAGCCATTGATTGACTTTTTGTAATTTCAACGATATTTAAAATAAAGGCTTAGTCTCAGTCTAGTGTGAGAGAAAATAACATTGTTCTCTGTTTGTGAGACCATTACCTGCATGAGTATTCAGACCCTGCCCTCATGGTCAGGGTCTGAACAGAGCAAATATCACCAAAGAGACAACAATGAGTGCTACCAAACTACTAAAACTAGTAGTTAGTGTAGTTAGTGTAGTAGATGGAGAGTCCCAAGATACAGCAAGACAGAGTGAGGAGAATAGCTCTGGTTAAAGCAGCTTTAAAGAGACCAAGGGTTAGTAACACAAAAGAACAACATCCCAAGAACACTGCAGCAAGGTGCTTTGCTTTTACTATCATGCCATATTCAATTAAATTGAATCTGGTAGCTATAGTAATTGCTGACCGTGGGAAAAAAATTTCGAATATTAGCAGTCTCAAATATAGTCTGGCCTATGGTATTTCCCATGTGTGTTTATTGAGGGGGGGAGCATCTTGTTGGTCATATCTTGGTTGGCAAAACTGCAGGCCAACAGCAATAGTGGTGTCTTTTTGTATGGGGAATTGTATAAATAGAGCACAAAAGGGAACCAAGCAGAGTTTTTATAGAATACCAAAAGTGGTCCAACATCTAGATCTAGGAGAACTGCAGGTGAAGAATTTGACAGAAAGAAGGTAGATAAATTATTTTCTGCTGCATGCAGCTTCATGAGAATACAAAGTATAGTTTTCATAAAACAAGCATCTGGATTTGGGTGTGTCCGGAAATTGCTTCTTTACTCTACTTTAAACAATATAAGTTAATTCCACTATTGTGGGCAAGTCGGCTAAGTATTATTAAAGTTAAATAGCCTAATCTTCATTGAATTGCAGGTGTGATCACAATGAATAAAATGGTGGCTATCAGCAAGTCTGTCTTCATTTGCAGCAAGATACCATATAGCACAAAGTTTTGAGGCAATAAACTTTCGCGAATCAGGCCACAAGTCTTTTTTTGTGAATTAACTTTACGTGTTTATGGGCTATACGGATAGTTTTGTGGAATTAACTTTCGCAGATACGAAAAATCCGCGAAAACAGCGAAAGTTGTACCCTCGAAATTAAGTGGCTATACAGTAAGACTAAACTGCTATCATAGTACAGTGTGATGGCACACCATTAGTGTGAAAAAATTTTGGGTGATATTCAAACACACATGTTCCATCTTGATTGACTTTTTGTCAACCAAGATGGCCGACAGGATGCTACACCCCCAATAAAACACCCACAGGGTTAACATTACTATTAAGATAAAAGTCTAAATTAATGTATTTATAAAGAATTTTTTTTGATAATTTGATATAGGTACACAAAGTGAAACACGAACTAGAAAAATTATAATAACAAAGACAGGCTCAGAGAGCAAGTAAAGACATTAATACAAGAAATGTATGCTCTTAATTTTAGGTACTATAAATAATTATGTGTGATTATTACATTTGGACATTTTGGATTTACCAATCAGATCACTTATCAGTTTACCAATCAGAATAATTATGTATTGAAATTAAAATTAATAATATTAATGATTGTGTAGTATTGTTAGTTGTTACTATGGTAACATTATTATGTACTCCTGTAAAATGATTGATGTCCTTTGATGCATTACTTCTTCAGATCTATTCTCTCTATAATCAGGTTCATCATCTCTCCTGTGTTTGTTTTGTGAGCTCTCTCTCTACTACAGAGAGAGAGAGACAATGTAGATTATAATAATTTTTTCATACCCATGGCTGAAACAGGTACAGCTGCTTTTCTAATCTCTCCTTGTTAGTTAACTATACGTATGTTATACACCGAGGTAGAGGTTTCTATGGGATTTATTAACTGAGTGACCTATGCATAAAATTAGTGTTTTGTAGTACTATAATTGTTGTAGGTAGCTCTGGTAAAATTAATAATACTATCGTACATCCATTGTTTGCTTTTTTCTCTATTAAACCTGGAACATTTCACTTGAGAGACAGACAGAGGATATGCCAGCCACACCTGATCTAATATACCATTCAGTTAACACTGGAGAAGAGAAAAGGATCAAGAGGATAAATAAATTTGTCTTTTCAAGTCTTACAGTCCAGTCCCTTCCAGTCAATTGATTTCTCCTTGTTGCAAAACACTGAGTAAAAGTTACGAGCCATGCCTCTACCAGCACTAAAACTGAGGATTGAAGACTAGAGTCAGACACATTATTATTGAGTTAACTATGATTTGCAAACTCTTTGAACAATTTCTAGTCTTTCTTTGTTAGTTAGCTACTTTATATAATGATATTAGCGTTAGTTTTTTTGTTGATTTTTGGTATTTTTTGGTTAATTTTTTAGTATTTGCATCTATAACCTGGATAATTTTCAAACAAATTCAGTTAACACTGAGAAAGAAGAGAGCAGAACAGAGAAAGAAAGCCTGTTGCTTTTTAAAAGTCTTACTGTCCAGTTGCCTGCATGCGGAAGCCATTGTTATTTTATGAATTAATGTTATTTAACTTATTCATTAAAATGAATTATTCATTAATTGTCTGCACATGCGCAGTTCTCTCTCTCGGCCTCGCACATGTTCTTTTGAGGAAAAAGCGGAACAAAAATGCCTCCGAAAACAGCCTCTAAAACACAAAAGACCCAGCCCAAGACCCAGAAAGCCAAAGCCCCGGCTAGTAAGCAGCCAGTGAAGACCACTGGGGCCGAAAAGAAGAAGCAAATAACCGGGAAGAAGGTAACAACAGGAAAGAAAACTGGAGCCCAAGCAGCAGCAGGTAAGAGCTTAAAATTAGCATAAAATAATTAAGATAAGAACTTTTTAAAAAGCAACAATAAGTTTAGAAATGTAAAGGAACTACGTCCTTACAAAAAGCTGCTTTTTTAGTATGGCTAGTGGGAGGGGCTTGATTTAATTGACCCAACCCACCATAAACTATGAATATTAATTAGCTAATGTATTTTTAGCTGCTAAAGCAACAGCTCTCAAAGCAAAGAAGGCTGTACTTAAGGGAACCCAAACGAAACACAAAAAGAAGATCCGTACCAAGGTCCACTTTCACCGCCCCCACACCCAGCGTCCTCGCCGCTCGCCCAAATATCCTCGTAAATCAGCACCGAGTCTGAACAAGCTTGACCACTATGCCATTTTGAAGTATCCACTCACGACCGAATCTGCAATGAAGAAGATTGAGGATAATAACACACTTGTGTTCATTGTTGATATTCGTTCCAATAAGCCAAAGATCAAGATGGCTGTCAAGAAGATGTATGATATTGACGTTGCTAAAGTCAATACTTTAATAAGGTTAGCAGTACATGTGCTATTATTGGTTGCTTCACTGTCTTTGTAAATAATATCTTCATATTTTTCAGTGTATTATTGTTATCATTAGCCTTTAATGCTTACAGTTTTTAAAATAGATTATTTTCGGGTTTACGAAATACAGTTTGTCATTCTTTAACAAAGATATTATAATTAAACCACAACATCCGGTTTCATTATTTTATTAATTTATTTCTGTATCTTTATCTCCTCCAGGCCTGACGGATTAAAGAAAGCTTACGTGAGATTAGCTCCTGATTATGATGCCTTGGATGTTGCTAATAAAGTAAGAATTAAGAATTAATCTCTTGTATTTAAAGTATATCTTCTTTCCTCTTTCTTCTATAGATCGGTATTATTTGAACAGTATTATTATTATTATTATCGTTTTCTTTGTCAAATCTTAAACTTTAAATTTTAAACGAGAAGAGGCCATTCATAGCAATAATAATAATAATGTTAATAAGCGACTCTTAATTCATAGTTATTAGTTAGTAGACAGCTCTCCCTCCAGTGAGGTCAAAGGTGAATCCTGTGTTGAAACTTGCCTCTGGGGATACTATAAATTTGACTATTGATGCCACTTCATCAAGTGTTCCACACCTAAAGCACAAATAGAAAAAAATTATTCCTATTTAATCAAATTGGAATAGGCTTAGTTACAAAACGTTATAGTTACAATTCACAATAGCAGCCTTAGTAATGGTTTTTATGGTAACTGTATCCAGGTTGTATAAAAACTAAATTGATCAGATTCTGTTTTATGCTTTATGTTTTATGTTTTATGCACCTAAAATCATAAATAATAAGATTGTTACTCAAATTGAAATAGGCTATTATATAGTTTCAAAACATTTATAGTTATTACAGTTACTATTCACAATAGCAGCCTTAGTAGTGGTTTTTGTAGCATCTAGGTTGTACTAAATTGATATATCTGTACCTTTTCATTGGTATCTTATCAGTCATATATTTAACTTGTTCTTCCTTGAGTCCTTCCACCATTGCTGTCTTTACTACTGCAGGAGCCAGTGCATTAACTGTAATCCCTGTCTCTGCATATTCCTTCCCTGTAGCTTTAGCAAGACCAATGACAGCAGCTTTACTAGTACTGTATGCAGCCATTCCAGCATTGCCCTAGTGGAAGAGGAATTAAAGTAGCCCATTTCTCAACTTTCTTTATCTGCAATTTAATTTTAAGGATTCACTCTACAGTAGATTCTGCTTATTATAAGATGCATGGTATAATTGCCTGTAATTTGAATGATCAATGCTATGTATAATAGTGCTATTTTATTTTTAAATTTAAAATCTTCAACTATATATAACTTAGTGCATCTACTCTATAGCCTCTTTCTTCTCTTACTTCCTTTCCTGCAATTGATGCAATGAGCAATATTCGTCCATAATCTCTTTCTTTCATGAGACGGAGTGATTCTCGTGTCATTAGAAAACTTCCTCTGACATTAACTGCATGTGCATTAAGTAAATTAATAATACCAATTTTATTACATTTTTGATGTCCTTATGCTATGTAGAAAGTTTGAGCTGATTCTGACTATAATTTTTAAAGTTATGACCATTTTTTTAAAAACTCCAAATTTCAGAAAAATACCCTGTACTTATAGCCCATGGTTTTTTCCGAAAAATGGCTCCGAAATCACCTCCAATTTTTATTACATTTTCTGATACATATTGATGTACTTATGCTATGTAGAAAGTTTGAGCCAATTCAGACTTCAATTTCTCAAGTTATTACCATTTTGTAAAAACTCTAAATTTCGGAAAAATACCCTGTACTATAGCCCATGGTTTTTTCCGAAAAATGGCTCCAAAATCACCCCTCATTTTTATTACATTTTCTGATACATATTGATGTACTTATGCTATGTAGAAAGTTTGAGCCAATTCAGACTTCAATTTCTCAAGTTATTACCATTTTGTAAAAACTCTAAATTTCGGAAAAATACCCTGTACTATAGCCCATGGTTTTCTCCAAAAAATGGCTTTAAAATCACTCCCCCATTTTTATTACATTTTCTGATACATATTGATGTCCTTATGCTATGTAGAAAGTTTGAGCCGATTCCGACTTGAATTTTTCAAGTTATGACCATTTAAAAAAAAACTCCAAATTTCAGAAAAATACCCTGTACTATAACCCATGGTTTTTTCCGAAAAATGGCTCCGAAATCACCCCCAATTTTTATTACATTTTCTGATACGTATTAATGTACTTATGCTATGTAAAAAGTTTGAGCAGATTCCGACTTCAATTTTTCAGGCTATGACCATTTTAACTTCTAAAAATACCATGGGCTATAGTACATCCTTTTTGCAATGGTAAATGCCTTTTTCTAAAAATTGGTTCCATAAACGCACCAAATTTTTAATTAATGCATACATTTTAAAATTTAAATCAACTCATTTCTCAATTTTACTATTAATAACATAATTTTATGTCCCAAGTCAAAATGTTCTAGTCCCATACCTCCTTGTACTGCTTCCCAACCCTCTAATGTCACATCTTCAGTTTTGATACTAGTGGGCCCAACAATCCCAGCACAATTGACCATTATATCCAATCTATTGTGGAGCCCTTGGAATGAAGCAAAGGCTTCCTTTACTGATGCCTCGCTAGATACATCCACCTATCAAAAGAATAGCAGTTAGAAGAGGTCAGAGGCTTAATAAAGTAGTCTGGTTTTGTACTTTGACAAATTTTGCTCCAATTCTAGAGGCCACTGCAGCTCCTTTCTCTGCATCATAGTCGAAAATGACTACATTGCAGCCGTTGGAGACTAGCATAGTGCTCACAGCTTCTCCTAGACCCTGCGCCCCGCCAGTTACTATTGCTACTTGTTCACTAAAAGTTGCCATTTTGAAGTTTGATCTTTTGCAGAAATGAGCCCCGCCCACTTTTATGATTAAATAACTAACTGAATAACTTAACTTGTGTGTGACACAGCAGTGACACTGTGACAGACTTCTTCAAGAAAGTCATGGATGAGCAGAGATTGGAGTACCTTGAATTCTACAACCAGTCATGTAACGTGTCTACCATTAATTCTTCAAGCAGCTTTGTAAGTAAACAACCGGGTCTTCTTATAATTATACTTTATATAGGGGCCACCAATAGCTGTCATAAGAATCATTGGATCCATACTGAGGTATGAGAGAGAGGGGGAGGAATATAGTGTGGAGGAATAGTATTAGAATAATCAATAGACAACAAGAGGGCAAGACCCCATTAATGTATGTACTTAGTGGCCATCATGAGGTCTTAGTAATGATAACAGTATAATTCATGCTTAAGATAAAGCAATAGAAAAAAAACTTTATTTGAGCCTGCTACATTATGTTTCTGCTTATTAATGAGCCAATAGTCACTTATTATTATTATCCAATAAACAAGTGTTTATGTTATTTGAATTTACACTCTCTAACTGTCCATTTGTACCTTGTGGTGAAGATGAAGAGTAGCTGAAGTGTTGTTTAATTTTCATTGTTGCCTTTGTAGTATACTTGGTTCAACGTCTATCATAATTGCTGTATTTTTAACGGGGAAGCTAAGCAACATGGAGGTCAGTTCCTTTATTTATTTTCATTATTTTTATTGCCATTTTCAAAACATTACAGCTATTGATAATAAACACACAGCTCAAAAACTTTGAGTCGCATTGTAAAATTTTGTGGTATGCTGTTAAAAATAATTGTGCAAAAGTGGAGAATAATTTAAAGCCTTGCCAGTCTTGAAATACATTTACCTATCATTTAAAACTGTTATTATTTTTATTATTAGATTCATCCGTTATTCAGCCTTGCAGTTGGGGATTTCATCTTATCTTGTCTCTGGCTGTTTGGTGGCTCACTGTGGCTAGACACTTATCAGGACAGATATAGTGACATTCATCCTGGACTGGGCCTGTGCTACATACTGGCCATAAGCACAACTGTAAGAGGAGAGATAGAGAGAATACAGAGAATGAGAGAGAGAGAGAGAGAGAGAGAAGTGATCTAGGAAACTAGATAACTTTATGATTATGATACCTATGTCCTCTCTCTTTTCAAGATTGTTAATATGGTGACCTCGTTCTTAACTATCGTCTACTCCCTCCATGCTTTCATAGTAATGAGGCAACTTTCTAAATCTAGAGGACACATCTCGGTAAGTCACAGAATGACAACCATGTACTTCATCAAAAGGCATATTATTTCTTATCATAGAGAGGACGAACTTGCAAACAGCATCTCATCACAGCATTTGTGTATCTTGTAGCATGGTGAGTGAAATGTAACAATGTCCTCTTTATGTGTACATTACTTGCTTGACTTACTATCAACATACACTTGTGCGTGTACATTACTTGACTTATTATCAACTTGTACATATATGTACATTATATTTATTTGTTTGTTTTAGGAGCTTGCCTCTATTGTTGGTCCTACCAGTCACTGAGAGTATGATTGGCCTTGATATTGCTAACAACGCTTGCTGGTGAGTTCATGAATCATATGATTGATATCTCTCACTGTTGTGTCTGGGGGATTGTAATTAAGTTAAAAGGCATGCCACTATTGTAGTAGATAATTCCTAGCTACTCCCATGTGCTCTATTTGGTATTGGCTTCCCCATTGACTTCCCCATTGATTGTATAATTATGATAATATGAAAGAATAGGTGTGTTATCTTTAGTGTCTATTGTTAGGTGTTTTATTGATTTTTTTAACACTCGTCCTGGAGGTGGTCCTAACACAGTAAGTGCCAATAATATCCTAATAATATCCCGTTCCTGTCCTAATAATATCCTGACTTTAATTACAGGAAATCAGCGACTCTGACGATCTTGCGACAATCATTGCTGTATACAGTGGAGTCACCTTTGTTGTCACTGCTATCGCAATCATAGTGAGACATACATAAACACAGACAGATGTCATTATTTTGTTTCATACACAACATGCAGTTGCTTACAGGAAGACAATGTTGTGTTTTGATTTTTTATAAAATTTAGGCTCTTTATGCTGGAACACTTCATATGGCAAGGAAGGTTTTAAAGCATCAAAAAAGTAAGGAGTGGACGAAATTATATCAATTTCATATTACTTCTCATTTTTAGCTTTAAATTCTGAAATAAACTCAAGTAAAGTGATTAAGAAACTGGCGGGTAGAGCGGCAGCGTTTATCATCATATATCTGATATGTGGGTTACCATGTGAGTCAATATCATTGAGATCTCTTCTCATTGATACTGATTTGATATTAATATTGATACTTGATTTCAAATTCTATTTCTAGTTCTAGCAGGTGCCATTGACGTCTGGAAAGAAAATACCCCTCTCCATTTATTAGAAAAACCAGATCAAACCATCCTCTTCTGGCAGGTATCTAAATAACTTTAAAAACAAAAATAACATTATTTTCTCTTTTTCTAAGGCTATTTTTGGACCGCTACAAGGTTTTCTAAATGCCATAGTTTACGGCTGGTCAAGACCGGAGTTTAGACGGCTCTTTGTGACTCCGTGCAAGAAACTAAGACGAAGAATGAGAGTGAAGGATACTCATGTACTTATTGATAGTGTCGAAGAATATTCGTATTACCATTAAGAGAAATAGAGAGAGAGAGTTCCTTTTTTATTATTACGTGATTGATTTGTGACTGTTATGATTGTCTGTATATTGTATACACATCCTCCAC
Source organism: Amphimedon queenslandica (assembly GCF_000090795.2). Taxonomy (NCBI): domain Eukaryota; kingdom Metazoa; phylum Porifera; class Demospongiae; order Haplosclerida; family Niphatidae; genus Amphimedon; species Amphimedon queenslandica. The sequence continues at coordinate 137,016 of NW_003546414.1, read as the reverse complement.
ATCAAGTCACTATAATAGTAATCATTATTATTATTATTACTTATTAGAAGTGATCGTTGTCATTATTGTTGTTGTTGTTTTATTATTTATTTGTTGAATATAATTTTGATATTACCAATTAACACACCTCTAGATAAATAATTACATGTTTCAGGTGGTACATTGTTTGATAGGAACAATTATCAATGCTCCAGGCTAGGAGGTCCTTGTTTAGAGGTGGATAACAAAGTACCCAATACACCTGTAAACAATGGGACTTTCTAATTACAATGACGCTCTCAAAAATAATTATCTTGACCAGGAGGTGCACTCAATAGAAAGTTTTTATTGTGGAAGCTGTGTAGAGGAGAGGAGAGGTGCAACAATTAGGAGGGTACGTTAATTGGGGTGAGTATGGTATATATAAATGAGAGGATTAAAAATCATAATAAGAAGTATACACATAACTTGATTCACAGATTGTAGTATCACAGTTATTACAGCACAAGGTCAAGTGAGGTATGGGTCATGCTTATGAAGCACATAATATATATATTACAATAACTTACAAAGCTTTATTTTTATAGTATAGTACATGCCAGTGTCTTCTTCCCTTAGTCTGTCATTATATGTTCCAATAGTAATGCTACAATATTTATGATGTCGTCTTTTAAGATCCTAGTGATGTCAGCAAGCTGCTCAACAATACCGTCAGTTTTACATTGATCAAGAATGAACGCGGAGGCTCCAACAATACCTGATGCCAGTAACAGGTAATTAAGCTCAAGTAGCGGAGGAGTCTCTTCTTTTTTACTTGACGACGGGGTCTTAGGGTCGCTAGTCCTTATCTTGTCGTGGAGGAGAGAACTAGAGAGGTAATAAGCATCAAGTATCTTGACACTGATCCCATGGAATTGCTTGACTGGTAGAGTACAGTCGTAATGCCCCAAGGCTTCAAGAAGGACTTCGATAAAATCCAGCGGAGTAGGCCCATTAATGCGATAGTCCAGGGTTTTAAGGATCCTAATCTCAGACTGAATAAGAGAAGAGGGTGCATAGCGAAAGCCACAGGCTGCAAGAAAATTCCGAGCTCGACTCAAGTTTATAATCTTGTAGTGTAGGCTAAGCTTGCTGGCTAGTTGGAGGCAAGTGAGAGCCCTAAGAGAGACCTGGTGGGCCAATCGGCTTTCAACAGACTCCCAACTGATGGGAGAGTTGGAGGTTTGAGAGAGTTGTACGTGAAGATACAGTTCACAAACATGTCTTGACATGAAGGAGTGAAACAGCTCAATGGCTCGACACCTTATATCAGGCGGGAGGTTAAAATAATGTGACATGCGCATGAAGTGGGCGATCGGTCTACCGGTACGAAACACGCCTTGACACTTATCAAACGGGACAACATGATGGGCCTCACCTGAAGAAGAATGGCCTGAAACTCTTTCAGTGTTAATACGCGAGAGGGCGAGGAGAGAGTCCTCCAGTAAGAGATAGCTGTCTCTTTGGTTGAAGAGTGGCTCTGGTGGCGAGGCAAATATAGAAGGAGAGCTAGTACGACTGGTAGAAGGAGGAGAGGACGAGAGTGACTGATTGTGGGGCTCCATGGCTACTTCAAGCTTTGGCCTCTTCTTGTTGTAACGAGTCGTGACTTGCTTTGTACCAAACAAATAGGAGGAGGAGGAGACAAGGGCTGCTGCCCTTGTTGTATTATTATGAGTACAACGTCTCATGTTAAAGTGAAGAAACTGTTGTTCAAGAAGCCATCCTGTCCAACCATGATGTTCCACGTGTCAACTTCCCGCCCTCTTTATCCCACCCACGCATTCAGCTTATTTTAATTTACTGGCATTATTGCGCAATAAATCCCACCCACGCAATTGATACCAGCTACGCCCACACCAATGTTTTTGGAGTGCAATAATAATTATCAAATGAAAAACAATATTAATTATTATTATATAGTATAGTATAGGAGGGGAGATGCTATATACACAAAACACAGTTCTGAAAGTACACACGGCAAGCAGGCACCAACAACAGTTGCCTGCACAAAAAATCAAAGAGATGCTTTAAATTATTATAATAATAATTCATGTATGTATTATATGTGCTGTTCAGTTAGTACGAGTTGTTCCAATTAATGTGCTTCGTCAACAATTTGATGCGGAGGAGTGACAACCCGCCCACTGTCAATCTTTAGCATCTGTAGCGCTTGTCCCCCAGTAGCAGCTGATGCTACAAAAGGGGATAGACCAGCTCCTTTTGAGACACCTGCAGCACTAACTATAAATGGAACTGAGCGTACATATTGCACACTCCCGTCTCCACTAACACTAGGATGTGGTACACCCCCTGTGTTTAATTGCATGAGTGTGCTTGGGGTTCCCGGGGTGACCAGTGGTTGTAACAGTAAACTGCTTTTCCCGCTAATTGTTGACAGAGCGGTGACCGGAACAAGAATCTGCTGTTGTCCCTGTGTTGTTTGATGTGCGTGGATTCCATTCACATGGCTACGATGTTTAATTAAATCTAGAGAAGAGGCAGGAGAAAGATGAGGGGGAGGAGAAGGAGAGGTAAATATCTGACGAGGCTGCTGTGGGATCATTAAAATATTTTGAATTCCATTAGCGGAGACCCCGGGGGTCGATATCAGTGGAGGAGGAGGCTGGATGACAGTTGGACGTGGGGAATTTTGAGGTGATCCTTCGTTGTCCGAATCGCTATCCGAACTATCACTGCTCGTGTGAGAAGCAGGCTTTATGTATGAGTTACTTGGTAGCAGCATTGGGGCTGATTGGGGGACGGTGAGACCGCCCTGGTGGTGGTGAGTGGCATTTGTGGTTGGCGTAGGATTTAACTGTACAATTTGGAACGTGGGGACGACCGAGGGGCCAGTGTGAGCTGGATAAATGGCTTGGTGGGTGGTGTGACTTGTAAGAAGAGGAGAAGCAGTAGATGAGACTGCATCAGTCCCATTATTGTATACTACATAAAAAGGAGGCGTAGGGGGAAGAAGAGGGGGGCTGGTGGTAAGGGGATGTGGTGCAGCTGAAATAAGTGGTGGGGTTAGTCGTTGACGGATTTTATTATAATCCTCAAGTTGAGTGGAGCCTCGTAGCTTTTTGAGGCTCGCTTCATCGTCACTAGCACTGGACTTCCTTTTAAGGGAAACTAGAGAGAGAGAGAGAGAGAGAGAGAGATAGGTAACATAAACAATATCAACCCTTGTGGTGGATAATGAAAACTCACTTCTTCTATCTTCATTGCTTGATCTGATGGTTTCCTGAGACGGGCTCACTATAGGAACTGAATTGTAGACTACACCATCGTCGCTGCCAGTTTCACTACCTGATTGTGGTGGATAGCTGCACGTTAGGAGAGTAAGAGTAAGAGAGAGAGTTGAAGACAAACAGAAAGAAAAAGGGGAGAGAGAGGGAAGAGAGAAAAAAACACAGCATCACTCACAATCATAACAATAATTTGTTTAAACTCACGATAGCTTAATTGGCCTAGTCCTATTCCTTGACATGGGCTGCCTAAACCCTTTAGCAAAAGGATTGTTTTCAATCTTGAGTTGAGTAATCTACGCATAATTAAAAGGGAGAGAGAGAGAGAGAGAGAAAGTGTGCAAGTGTAAACTTCCCCACACTAAGTGCTTTCTGCTTACTTTGTCATTTTGGTAAGCAGTGACGGTAGTGAATTGAGTTCCAGGGAAGATTATAGTGTGGAAGTCCTCCCAGTTCAGATTATGCCTGTCACTAGACTCAACAATATGCAGCCGAGGCTGATAGCAATGCATGCTGTTGACTATTATCTGCAAGAGAATAATACAATTACTGATGAGCTGATGTGCCAATTAGTAGTTTCAAGAATTGCCATGTCTGCAGGTGGCTATACTAGCAGACCGTGCTAATGAATGCAAGGTGCATCTAACAGCTTTCTCAGTGGCAGTATGGTTGTGGGTCTATTTTTCTGGCTAATCCTGGCAGCCATCCCAAATTGTGATAGTGCTATTATTCAATGTACTGTAATGCCATGTAGTTTCATTGAAAATATTTATTGTGCGATATGCTTATGTAGCAAGGGTCTTTACTATGTTACAATTACATTTATCTCCTTACATGCCCTTGTTTGTCAAGTTGATTATTTGTTAGTTTCAGTTTGTAGAACGAAATGATGTGATCGGTCCAGAATGACCCCAAGGCTGGACTGTCAGGATGAATGTAGAGTCTAGTGGGGGCACAGGCTTCCTCAAAGCACTTGACCCAGTTAGAGTTCTGGTACTTGTAGCGATACTTGTCGACCGGGACAAGATCCATGAGTAGGACGTAGAAAGAGTTGGGATTCAAGTTTTGTAGCTCAACTTTGATTGGAGGGAACATACGCCTATGAAAATAGAGAAAGAGGGAGAGAGAGAGAGAGTAATTTAGATGCCAAGAGTGTGGACAATAGCCAAACAAAAGAATTTGATGTAAAAGGTAGGCATTTGGCTCCAGTTTTATGATTCGAGGCCTGATGCCAAAAATGATAACAGTAACTAAACCATTGGCTCCGTCCCCATTGTGTATGTATATGTATGACAGAGATATGTATATGCATGAGTTGTGTATGTATATGTATGAGGGATTGTTGTGTGTACAGATAGGGGCTATGTACAGCTAAGTATGGCTGGGAGAGTTTATCTATCGGTTTCCCACTAGAAGCGAGTGCCAAGACGACGATTGTTGATAGCAGGCACCTCACCTGTCAAGAGATATAGTAATCCTCACGCTTATTTCTTAGAATATAGTCAGGAAGAGAGAGAGAGAACAAATGCTTATTGTTCAATGCAAACCTGCCTATTCCAGACATCCTGGAAGTGTCCTTATTTCAGAGGTTCATCAATACAGGTTTATATTGTATTGGGACTGATGCTACCTGTCCCCATTATAGAGGTGTCTTTTTTAGCGTGTACACAATAGCAGGCTTGATTGTACATGCATAAATGTATTAGTCGTGTGTTTTTAATGAATAATGCATTAGCACACACTTATTAAAAAAGCAGGCCAGTAGTGGAAAGATAAGCAAAAAGTCATTAGGTGGTAATACAGTGTGTAGCTGAATGCCAAACAGTGTCAAACAGCTTGTGAAGTGAAAGTTTATATTACACCTAACTAATGAATACTGTCATTACATATTTAAGCATTACACCTATAGTAAAAGGGCTTTTTATTTTGTGAGCTTTTGAGTCAGTAGTATGCACACACAGCTATTAAGTCTCCCACCATATCACAATACGGGAGACGTGTACTAGTACAACAAATTGAATACAATTTGTTCCAAGAAACAGAGACTTAATGATATTCATTGCCTCCAAGAAGGGAAGGAAATGCATTAATTTGTGGGTGAGTGTAAACATACTGCTTCACAAATATGCATATACGCATAGAAACATCTCATCATCATAACAAAGCTTTCTGGTACAATGGATGGATGGTTTAGCTGCCACGAGTAAGTGGTTAATGGGGTTTAACGCAGGCCATAGCTACGTAAACTGACTATAGAAGCTAAGCTCTTATCTCTAATGCATAGTAGTACCCGATTGTAGGCTAGCAATCAGAATTAATGGCAAAGAGTGGTTTTGCCATAGGTGGGCTGAATAGCTTTCTTTTCTTTAGCACCGCCATATGTCACTGTTGGGTTTATTTGCATGGGACAACGTAGCATTGATTAGTTAAGAGATCTTCCAATTGGACAAAGGCCATATGCCTGCCTGTCTGTCTCTCTACCTGCTAAGTATATTATAAAAGCTGGTTTCTATATTATACTTAATGGCCTTGCACTTTCTCTTTCCCTTTGACACATGCAGTTATAGCATAAGGCTGAAGCCATTTGGTTGCAAACAGCTAAGGTGTGACTTTGCTTAGTTTCAAGTCACACTCTCCCCCTCTTCTTGTCCCACTGTTTGGAAAACAGAGAGAGCATTGTGTAGCTAGCAACTGTGCAACTGTTTATTAACAACTTGCATGTCAAAAGATTTCTTGGAATTGGAGAGAGTAAAAGTGAGTGACAGAGTGAACACATGCATGTGAATATGCAAAAGGGAGAGTTGCATGCAGCATATATAGAGTATACAGGTCACATACCAACTGGTACATGCTAATTTATCTATTCACACTTGGTGCAATTGGCTGTCTGGGCTCCAGGTGACAATCGAATTAACACATATGCATTACAATTCATGCCATGTATAGAGAGAGACCAATCAACCCTTACCTCCCTCTCCTTGTCACAATCATCTCCGTCCCGAGAGCATCGAATTGTCGCCAGAGCTCCTTTGTATCAAGTACGGCGCTCATTTTCGAGTGCTGGCCCGATTGGTTCATTGCGTGAACTGCCATTGGCTTTAGTTCTTCTTCTTCATCTTCATTTACATGTTGAGGTTGCTTGTAAAAAGAAGGCTGGATGAGGACTGGTAGCTCTTTTGGGCTCGATACAGCCATCATCTACAAATAAGATACAGAGCACATTACATAGTTATCATAGGAATGCTGTGTGATATTTATTATGATAATGTCTGTCTGCAATGAATATTGTCTTCTTTCTCTTAGTAGTGGCTGCTATAGTCATAATACAGCCTAGTTGTTGCAGGAGCCATGTCTCCTTGTACAAGCTACATACCTTAGTCAAGGAGTGATTGCTTTAAAGGCAGAGAGAATGTCAAGTTCAATTCGATGGAGGGAGAGAGAGTGGTGAGAACGGTTGGCGGCTGCACTGCGGAGCGTTCTTTTTGTTATAAGGAGGTATTGAGTAAGCCAAAGTCCTCTTATATACCTGCAGTAGTGTTATTGGTGACGACTGTTCTGCATTTCCTGCTGCTCCCAAAAATAGAGAAATAAACAGGCCATATACCACGAGACGCTTGCTCAAAGAAGATAATTAGCACGGATGTAGGGTACGGCCCATATCTTAATAAACAAATGGGGGAAAACAAGTAAAATGGCCGCCGGCTCGACCTCGGTCTTTTTTTACGTGCCAAACCTCATAGGTAAGCCACTTAATGATAATATCTTTTAAACTATGCTTGCGTGGGTCTTTATTTTAAAATGAGCATGATAGAGCAAGCAGCAAAAGAGCTACATAGACTGAATAACAAAAGTAATACAATTAAGACATTAGTCATTATTACAGAAACCATAATACTACAGCACAGGTCACAGCCTATGTCAACATAGCTTTTTCATGTCAAGTGTTCCTTATAGCCTTGGGCTATTGGGTGTGATCTAGAACAGCCTCAAAGTTACATAAAAGTGACATCATAATGAACTAGTTTCGAATACAATGAGCTAATATCTTATTATTAAGAGAGGTATACTACCCATTGTATCAGATCACTTTTCTTTTAGGATACCTACGACTCTTACTAATAGTACTTACATGGCTGCTCTTTGAGAGGGTCTATTGGTTTCTGCCTTTGTACTCGCTTCAGATGTGCTTGGATGGTAAGCGAAGAAAAGAGAGAGAAAACAATTTCTCCGAGAAAGAGAGAGAGAGAGAGTGGGCAAAGTGTGAAATGGTAGTGGGTGAGGTGTGAAATAGAAAGAAGAAGGTGATAAAAACATGACACAAAGAAGGAGTGGCTCCTTGGACATAAATGTGCCACACACAGGAAGGAGAGCATTATGCAAGAAGGATGTGGCATCCTTTAAAATGACTATTACACACTCAATTATAATTCTTTACTCTACAAAGCTCATGTGTCATAATTCTGAGAAAAGAGTAAGGGTATGTGTACATGCTTGCGTGTCCTCATGCCCATATGATATATGCCTTGGGAGGAAGGATGTCATTATGACAAAAGAGGTCTTATGAATGTGTGAGCTGTCATATCTTCACAGCGATATCACCTTTCTTTTCTCAACTAGTTCAAAAGAGAAGCGGTTTTGGATATAGCATGTGATAGTATTAGGAGCAATGTCTCATTTTCTTGGAATTTGACATGTTATATATATATATGTGTGTGTGTGTGTGTAT
>NW_003546414.1:110045-127707 GCF_000090795.2 Amphimedon queenslandica | reverse complement strand
GATTGAAATGGAGGGGTTGGGTATTAAAGAGGAGAAAGAGAGGGAGATTCTAAACAAAACCTAACATTAGTGACCACTTCAAAGACAATGGGATGGCCTTCCCTTTTCCCTTTTCGAATTATGTATACAAAAAGCGAATGTACAGTACAAACCCACTGATGCTAATTGGGATCAATACAGCATTCACATTATACATGCAGATACATGTACATGTAGAGTTCTTTCTTTCTCCTTTTTATATATCATCCTTCTTGTTCTCTCTCTCTCTCTCTCTCTCTCTCTCTCTCTCTCTCTCTCTCTCTCTCTCTCTCTCTCTCTCTCTCTCTCTCTCCTTCTCCCTCCTATTTCCACAGGGTGGTGTTTTCATAAGCTGTCTCGAATGGACAGTATTCGTATGCACACACAGCATTGGGTCTGGATGGAAAAATACAGCTGGAATAGAACTGCCAAGTATAGTCAAGAGAATAATGAGAAATGGCAAGTGTTGATATAAAAAATAAGGAAAAATGGCTGTTTTTCTTCACTTTATTTACACCCTGATTTCACTCCCAATTACAATTCTTGGAAGTAATCAGCAGCACATGATAGGGTTATGGCATGATTTCATCGATCCCATTAAGGCATGCACATGTATAATATACTATGATGGTATTTTGACCATTTCATATAAGGACATAGTGTAATACAATACCAGTATCTGTTTCGGTAAATATTATTATTTATATTTGCATTGTTTTATCTTATAAAACACTTCAAAAGTACAGCTGGACACAGACCAGTGAGACCGCCATACCATCCTAATTCAATTTCTGACATGTGACATGCTGGAGCTAATTTGATTAAAAGCGTGGGCCGTTTGTGATTTTTCATTATATTAAATTATCAATGAAGCATATGCCTATACTCAGTAGAGTGTAGCCTCTATATAATGGACACTTTTTGGTACAAGAAAGTTGGTCTGTTATACAGAAGTGTGAAGTTATTTTATACAGTAAGGAATGTAATTGGTACACTAGGTGCTGTCTGTTAAATGGAGATGTTCGCTATAGAGAGTGTCCGTTAAAAGAAGTTACATCATTCATAGTGATGATGATAACAAGATCGTATTACTTAGTGGAAATCGTAAATATCTTGGCTTGGCAAATGTACACACGCAAAGCTGAGAAAGGAAAATATTTTGGCAGAGTTATAGTGAACAAACAAAACAATATTTATTGTTTTGCTTTGTATAATTTAGCGTATAAACTCTTATAATTAAAAATAATAAGGACACTTCACATTTTGTAAGAATACTTTTGAAATGAGGACAGCTCTGGATTAAGGAAAGGCAGCCTGGGCCCAATGGTGACCAGAATGAGAAAGTACTAGCCTTTACAGCATTATTACTACTAGGACGGAGAGGATTACTCCACTAGGATGGAGAGGATTTTCAAAATGCACATAGAATTACATGCAATTGATAGTTAAAATCCTTGTACCTTTTTCTGTATAATGCAACACTTTTTCTTTTTATTCTTGTCTTGCTGCATGTTGACAAGACTTAATTCACACCTCAATGTATTGTTAACACCTTGCTTACACCTTAACATTGAACAACACTGAAACTATAAAACATATACATACACACATAAATTAATAAATACACACATTTACATAAAGAGATATATACATGCGTGCATGCATACGTACATATTCTTGCTTGCACAAAACAGCTTGTTTTCTTTCAGTGGATGCCAATGAACACACACACGCACATTTCAAGTCGTGTAGAGTAGGCTTGACATTATTTTATAAATAGATAATTATGAATGGAATGAGCTTGTGTGTGTGTGCCTAGATTTTCCAAGAAATGTACTACACAAAATTTCTTTGTTAAAAGATAGAGTTTGCCCACAAATTGGCTCCACTTCATTAAACACAAATGCACTGGGGCTTCCTTTCACATACAAATAAATGTATAATACTAAATTATACTAGCGGTTGTTACTCCTTCCTCTTTTGGTTCCTCTCCATCTCTCCCTCTTTCTCCGTCTCCCCCTCTTTCTCCGTCTCCCCCTCTCCTTCCATCTCTTCTCCCCCTCTCCCTCCTTCTCTCCCTCCGTCCCCCCTCTTCCTCCTTCTCTTCTCCCTCCTCCCCCTCTCCCTCCCCCTCTTCATTATTAGGATTCTACAATCCATTAGGGGGCTATGTTATATTAGGGATACACGTCCTCCCCCTATCTCTCTACGTCTATCAATACTCCAGTGCTATACCGTACCTCAACCAGTATGGTAACATCATCCCATTGGTAGCAGTAGTCTTCCTTATACCGGGTAGAGTACTGGGAATGATTGCAGAAGTAAGATATGTACGTGTACATGCGAAATTGCGAATACATGTATTGGTACATGTGTACATGCACACTTGTGTGTCCATTCATTGCTAAATTGTGATTCATTTTATATTTATGATAATATTGCATAATTTGCAGAGTAAACTGTACAATTGACATTCATTAGTAATCATTGCACATTATATATATTTTTTAGCATTACTACTAGTATTACTATTATTATTATTATTATATCCATGGTTTATATATGAGGCTGTATTGGTATATAGTAATAGTATTATTATCATTATTATATGACTCTGTGTTGTACTAATTTAGTGAGATAGTGGTAACCTCCATATTATATTAGTAGTCTAGTTTAGTTGTGACAGGAAAGGCATTAAATTTCTTTAACAACTTCTGAGAATTGGGCCAGGTTCACATGCATGTGCACAAACACACACACACACACACACAGAGACAAAAATGATTGGAGGGTTTATATTCCATTATATACACACATACAATTTGTTAGTACAGCAATGTCTAATGAGGCCATCCTGTAAAAGTACAGGATGCTCTAATTCAGGATGTAAATTGACTCTCTGTATTATTCCATCAATACAAGCTGATGTTGCTATGAGAGTTGTAGAAGTAATGTTGAAGAATGGGAAGAATGGCAGGGTTCATTTGTGGAGGATGAGAGGCCACGAGAGCAATTGTTTATCTCAAGGAAAGAAGAAAGAATAAATTTTCTAATAATTATAAAATAATTATATTAATTAGAATGCATTTTGTACTACTATATCAAATCATTAGCTCGCTATTAATTTATACACGCTTATTTTATATGCATAACATGTGTATAAGTGTATAATAATATTTTCACATGTTATCATCAATTTTACTGCCATAGAAAATTCTATAACAAATTTAAACTAATTCTACTTTCCATTCTCTTTTTTAAAAAGCATAATTTGCTGCATGGGCCATGAAATTCCCCCAAATCTGAACTGACATTCCAGAAGCATTGTGTTACTTATGTGAAGTCATCGCAAAGTGATCAATATAATGACACAGCTAAATATAATTGTAACTATACAGTGCTGCATTCACAATCTACTATATGTCAGGTACTATGAGAGTAAAATAACTTACTCTTCCTTGTGCTGTAGCACTAGTACTGCATCATATCCATTCAATGGTACTACTACTTTATAGTGTATACTTCCAACTGATTGTACTATTCTTTTAAGCATTTTGTATGGATTCATTTCATTTTTAAATTGTATTAAAAAACCTCTCCCTCTCTCTCTCTCTCTCCCCCCCCCCCTCTCTCTCTCCCAAAGCTAAGCTATATTGGATTACATATAGTGAACATGGTCAACAGTGATGATAAGAAAGGCTCAGGAGATGAGGGGAAAATGTCTACAGGAGGAGACATCCCTCCTTAATAAACCCTTATCTAACTACACACACACACATACATACATACATACATATATATATATTATAATGTTATTATTATTTTCTCAGGTCATTCCTAGAAGCATAAATCTACTTAAATCTCATGAACAGCTGCAAATTGACATAGTAAAATGAGTCACTGTGTGCATATCCAAGTATCTATACATGTACATTCCAGCTGGACAATATGCCACCCATTATTTTAAGTCAGGAGTCTAATCTGGCTCTCCTCTCTTTCTCACCCACTCAAAACAGTCACTATCTATTCTGAGAATAAGATGAACTTGACCACGGAATTCTTTTAAAAAAACAATAGTAATAATAATAGTGATAATAATAATAATTATTATTATTACTATTATTTTTGCTTGAATGTATTGTGCATGGAGTCACTAAGTCCAGTGAAAATGTAGAAAAAAATTTGCAGCATTTGCATGTAAAAAAATTTGTTTATACTTTGTATTTATTCAAAAACACACATGCAATTATTATCATGGACTACAGGTGCAGTTATAGTTATATTATAATGTACTGTAGGTTATCTTCAGTAGTGAATGCTTTTGAAGATTTCAATCTATAGAAAGAGAAAGAGAGGGAGGAACAAGCCTTTATTTCAAATAATAATCTTATTTAATTTTAGCCCTCTCTATCTTTCCTCCCTCCCTCTCTCTCTCCAATTGTATTACAAATCAATATGTACATGTCTGGATAGCAATAGCTATTAATATGATGCTAACTTTGTCAATAAAGTCTTGAGTGAGTTCTTGTGCCTCTTGGAACCAGCGGAGAACCGAGGAAAGCCAGGGGACAACTGATTGGACCTGAATCATGTTAGTAACCTCGTAAAAACCAGCACTATGTTCACTGAGAGAGAGGGAGGGGGAGAGAGAGGGAGAGAGAGAGAGAGGGAGAGAGAGAGAGAGGGAAGAAGAGTATAAATGATAGAGAAAGAAGAAGTAAAAATTCATGTGTAAAAAATGACAATAGAACTCTATAACTTTTAAGGATTATCTATAGTCCCTTACAATGTATATCCATCACAAAGAGTATGGTCAACCTGAAACAAAGAGAATGGAAGACAGTTAAGTGAACTATATTAACTGAACAATATTACTCTATACACAAGAACAATGTGACTGTCCTCCAACTGCTGACAATGGTACTCTGTTATGGCAACAGAACTTGGCAAAGGTTACCATTGTGGTAATGTACATGCATTGAACCAAATGAACCATACTGTATACATTCTTTAATGTATACACATATATATAGTATGTACACTGTGTAAATGTATTTAAATTAAATAAACAATAAAACATAGACATAGTACATGTCTATGTACACACATGTCTTATTATGAATCTACCATATAAGTTAAAAGAGACTATTTCTACGAAAAGCCTTCATCGTATGATGCTCCTACATGTACATATAAGGTAAAAGGATACAAGCACATGCTCGTAAAAAAAGTACCCGGTTGTGATCCGGCCTAATTACACGTAACCTTGGACAATAAAATGTCTCCAGAAACCACGTACACATTTTGTAATTAAACCACATCATACAGGAATGCATAAGTCCCTAAGCTCTCTGTCTCTCCCGCATGTAACGTAGTACATGTACATGTACATGCACCGTGTACATGTACATGTACATGTACATGTAGTGATGTAGTGAGTAAGGATATATATTAGATTATTAATCATAATTGGGTAAGTGTGGGCTGAACATTTCCAAGAAATTCTTAGAGAAGAATTCCAGTCTTCTGAGTGATCTCAGATATTTCATTTCAGCCACAAACTAAGCATTTAAATTGAAGTTTGTACACATTAAAGGATCGTTGGTCAATCGCAACACATGGGCGGGTATAGCTTTACAAATGAATGAATTAGAGATAGAAGTACATGAACATGTAACTGTACTAATATCATTGTATATAAACTTGTACTGCTGCTACAAAGTACCTTATTTGTGCAGTGAAACCAAAAATCAAAAACCACGTAATTGAAGCAATAATGATAGTTCCAATAGCGTTGCGGTCTAGTAGATGTGAATTAGCTTACGTTAGTTGAGGGTTTTCCAACAGGAGACACGTTGAATATTGTGAGTACCAGGTTGTCGGCATGAATGTGGAATCGTACTACTGTGTCTTCTGGTAATTCAGGCTTGAAATGACTCTGGGAAAAGAATTACAAGAGAAGAAGAACAGTATTGCATCATAAGTGGGTTGATTAAACACAGGTCTCTCTCTCTCTCTCTCTCTCTCTCTCTCTCTCTCTCTCTCTCCCTCCCTCTCTCTCTCCCTCCTCTCTCCCTACTCTAAGTTCAGCAGAATGTATCTCAGACACGGACGGTAGCTGAGGTACCACGAGGACCCGCTCAGCCTCTTGTAGATTACTTGCAAGCTCAACCAGTGCCTAATCAAAACAAGGAACAATCATAAATTTACAGTTGTAATATAAAGCCCATGAGATTTTGGCATTGGATTTTTAATGCTGCTCCAAAAAGTATATACATGTACTATAGTACATGGTCTCTGGCCAAATTTCGTCAAAAATGAAAAGGAGAGAATTCTTCACTTTTATAATTTTCCTAATGCATATATATGGTCTTATGTTGCATAGAAAGTTTGAGCTGATTCCAAACAAAACTGGACTTTTTACAAATTTTTAAAGTTGCTCAAAAATAATTGCTAAATGTTATACAGTACACACAAAAAGGTAACAATATTTGCATGCCCCTACTTGGCATAAGGCTAAAGGAGTTGATAGACTCTCTCTGTTTTGTATGATGAAGGACAGCTTCTGCTGAGCAAGAAGAAACTGATTAGCTGAATTTTGTATCTAAAAGAAAAGAGAGAGAGAGAGAGAGAGAGAGAGAGAGAGAGAGAGAGAGAGGAAAGATAAAAAGATAAAAGGAGAGAGTGAGAGGAGGGGAAGCAGGAAATAATAGAATAAGAAAGATAAAGGAATGAAAGAATGCAAGCAAATAAAGGCAAATAAAGGATGTGAAATAAGGAAAGGGAAACATCAAAAATGCAACAACAGTAACTCTACTAATAGTCAAATGCACTCAACCTAATGTGCACGTACAAGTACACGTAAGAGTGACAGGAAAGAAGAATTTTGTGCATGCATGCTCAAGCAATGGCACATATCGCTAAAGCATGAAACGAAACAGCTGCTAAATATCATACAAAATAAAGCAATGGGATATAACTATTGTAACGACTGAGATCAAGTTTGTACAAGCATGTCGTCTCTATATTTTAAAAGAAAATTGATATTAAAAAATAGATGTTTATTATAAAAGAAAAGAAGTACTTGTCTGAGTTTCCATGCAGCGTGCTCCTTTATTGAGGTTCTTAGCGGCTTATGAGTTCCCAGCCGGCCTGCCTGTCTCAGTGTCACATCCTATCATGCGACGAGAATATTTCCAAATATGGTAAGTTGGTAACTAACGGCTTTTGATATCTTGTCACCGTCGACTGAAGCAACACATAGAACAGGTTCACCTCTAAAATATATAAATAATAATAATAATTCATTTATAATAATAACTTTACATTATATAATCATTAATTTATCTATCTATTTTATTAAAATATAGTTATTCATTTTATATTTTGCAAATCTTTTGGTCGCCTATGCACATGTATACAACACTAGCCTATAATTTAGGTTCCTTTATTATTTTTAGATAGAATGGCCTCTAAAAATTTGTTTCTAAATCTAACAATATCTTTCCCACGAAACCCCACCCTCTCTCTCTCTCACTGCTGAGGATGTCTCAGGAGTATCTTGTGACTGTCCTTCTCTAGAAAAAATAGCACAAGTGACGATAATAATAATAAAAATAAAATAATCATAAATTATTATTATAATCTATAAACTAACTTGAATGAGGATCTAGTACAACCGAAAGTTTTCTAGCACACTCCTAAAAAATAATTACATAATTAACAATATGTACATGATTTTATAAATTATTTTCCAATTAAAATTAAAAATAGACAAAAAACTAATTACTATTCATTGCAGTACAGCTAAAAATATCACTCAGAAAGATTTTTAAAGGTATTTTTGTATGCAAAAATTGCAGTTTTAATATTGATGATTCTTAACAAAGTGCTAATCTCTGTCTGCTAATATTAAGTGCTTGCCCACTATTCACTATTATACTATAATACACATCCTCTTAGGCTCTTACATACAGTAAGGCATTTCTTAATGGCATCTAGTGTGGTCTCAAATTCAACTTCAAGGAGCCATTTAAATTCTTTTTTCTAATAAATAAAATAGGACAAAGGAAAGGAAAGAGTTGCAACGAAACAGTAATTGTCCATACCAACGTCTCCTCCTCGAGGAGAAGATTGTCCTCGTCGTATCTCGAAGGAGGAGCCAATCTTGACCCTCCACTGAAGGAGCCACTGTCGGCCATTTTTATTTGTAGGCGTGGCTCAAATTGTGAGCCAATTTACGGAGATTGTACCCGGTAGTGTACTGGGTTTCTTATTTCGAGCTTTTCGTTATACTTTCCGTATCATTCCAGTATTCTTTAAAAACATGGCTGTTAATCTTCCTTGGTGAGTATAATTATAATGTTTAAATAAATTATAACTATATTTTTATGCCTCTTAGGGTAGAGAAATATCGTCCTAAAAATTTAGATGACCTCATCTCGCACAAGGAAATAATTAACACCAGTATTTATACATTCTAAATTATTTTTAAAATTTTAAACTATCTCATTTTTAGTTCAGCACTTTCTCAAGGAGGACAGGCTGCCACATTTGCTATTCTACGGTCCTCCAGGCACAGGAAAGACGAGCACAATCCTTGCCTGTGCAAAAACAATTTTCTCTCCAGCCGAAATAAAATCAATGGTCCTCGAGGTAACCATGGTAACCGACCACGCCCATTATTTTTTCTCATAGTTGAATGCATCTGATGATAGAGGTATTGATGTGGTCAGAGGTCCCATACAAAGTTTTGCAAGCACTCGGTCGATTTTTCGTTCTGGGTTCAAGTTGATAATACTTGATGAGGCGGACGCCATGACAAAAGATGCTCAGAATGCCCTTAGACGAGGTTATATTGAAATTATTAAAATTATAACTATTCTTATTAAAATGCTTATTTTTTGCTAGCGTTTCCTCACACAGTGAAGGCAAATTGTTTGTGGTTGTACCCCATATGTTGAATATTTTACATAGCATTTTAAAATTTGGAGGTGTTTTGGAAAAAACCATGGGCTATAGTACAGGGTATTTTTCCGAAATTTGGAGTTTTTAAAAATTGGTCATAACTCGAAAAATTGAAGTCGGAATCTGCTCAAACTTTCTACGTAGCTTAAGTACATCAATATGTATCAGAAAATGTAATAAAAATTGTGGGTGATTTCGGAGCCATTTTTCAGAAAAAACCATGGGCTATAGTACAGGGTATTTTTCCGAAATTTGGAGTTTTTAAAAATTGGTCATAACTCAAAAAATTGAAGTCAGAATCAGCTCAAACTTTCTACGTAGCTTAAGTACATCAATATGTATCAGAAAATGTAATAAAAATTGGGAGTGATTTGGAGCCATTTTTCAAAAAAAACCATAGGTATATATAGCCTTTGCTTTTTCTGAAAATTGAGGCTATTTTTATAACTTGAAAAATTGAAGTCCAAATCAATTTTTAGAATCTGTGTGCTTCCTATTACATTAAAAATGACCTGAATTAGCAGATATTTCTTTCTCGCTTTATTTCTCTATTTTCTCTCTCTTTCACAGTCATAGAGACGTACACTGATAATGTTCGATTCTGTTTAATCTGTAATTATTTGTCTAAGATTATTCCTGCCCTGCAGTCAAGATGCACCCGATTTAGATTCGGTCCACTCTCGATGGAGCAAATGTCTGTAAGACTCCAACACATTATCAGAGAAGAAAAGTATATAATAATAATAATAATAATAATAATAATAATAATAATAATAATAATAATAATAATGATAATGATAATGATAATGATAATGATAATGATAATAATAATAATAATAATAATAAACTCATTGGGGTGTCTTTATTAATAATTATTAATAATTAGTTAATTAATTATTAATTTTAATAATAATAAAGTTTTTGTTTTTTGTTTTGTACATATTAATACTGTTTGTTTTGTCCCTTCAAAATTAAATATACAAATAACAGCTTTTGTTATTATAGCAGAATTACAGCATGTAGTAGCAAGAATGATAACAATATCCATATGCAGTAGAGCAATGTATAGGAGACACTCTTCATCAATTGTATGATGCAAGAGATTGCAGTACCTTTGTAACAATAGTAAACTTGGAAATCTTTTTAAACAATAACAGCGACTAGCTACTTAGTAACAGCGTTGCTATTCTTAATAATAAATCACCCATTTAACAAAATGAAACTCTCTTGTTTTGCAAGGATTAAGCTATCTCTTTGTATGTTTGTGTCATGTTTTCTGTCATGTTCCAACTTCCCTCTTATCTCGCTTCCTTTTCTTTCTTTCTCTCAGTATCAATATTACAGATTCCGGGATGGACAGTGTAGTCAAACTGGCACAAGGTGACATGCGACGATCTCTTAACATTTTACAAGTAATGCGTGAACTGGGAATATAATGGAAGCAAGCATATCTTCACAATACACACACACACACACACACACACACACACACACATGATATTTGCATCACTTAAGTATACACATTCAGTGGATACACATACTGTAAAATACATTTATATTACAGTGCTATATCACTGTGTATGTAATGTGAATGTATTTTCACTAGAGCACCTCAATGGCTTATGATACAGTAGATCAAAGAACAGTGTATCTGTGTACTGGCCAGCCTCTTCCTGAGGATATCAAGCAAATTGTTGAGTGGATGCTTGGCGAGGATTTTATGACAGCATATCAAAGTAAGGCAGGAGGAGGGAGAGAGGGGGGAGAGAAAGAGAGAGGGGGGGAGAGAGGGGGGAGAGAAAGAGAGGGGGGGAGGGAGAGAAAGAGAGAGAGGGGAGAGAGAGAAAGAGAGAGAGGGGGGGGAGAGAAAGAGAGAGAGAGGGGGGAGAGAGAGAAAGAGAGAGGGGGGAGAGAAAGAGAGAGGGGGGGGAGTATTCTTATAGATTATAATAATATGCTATATAGTTAAGGGAGAGATCACATCCCAAATAAAGCTATTACTGCTTTGTGTATGATTCTTAAGACAACATTGTTATATGTTTGGTTTGCCTTTGATATGAAGGATGACTTGCAAGACTAACAGAACAAATCTCCTTTACATTATTGTGTACACACACATTATGACAGATTAAATTCATGGCCAATTCCCACTTGTGTCTACATTCATGTACATATATACACACTATATAAGGATTGGATGTCAACTTGATTGAATGTTATAGTCGCCCACGCAATACATTAAAACTTTTATTCATTTCTTGCAGAGATTATTGAACTAAAGATTGAAAAAGGACTGGCTCTACATGACATAATCACAGAAATTCATCACTTAGTACATAGAAGTGAGAAACATTATTATTATTTTTTTTTGATGAAAAAAAATCTACTGTTTCTTTATTGATAGTTGATTTTCCTGCCAAAGTGAGACTAGCCCTCTTGGATAAGATGTCAAATATAGAGTAAGGACATGATACTTTTCTGTACACAATTTGTACATCTAGAAATCTGCATTGTGTTTTTAGCATTTCTTGTGATACTGGCATTATAATTTATTTCTATAAAACTGGTTCTTCCTATTCAATTTTGTTCGAATACTATAAGTTTTAACAAGAGTACATAATTGGTTTTGACATTGTGTGTTCTAAAATGGTGTTAATATGCTTCACGGAATGTAGTTGTGTTCTAGTTGTTTCAACAATACTTTTCTCATTCACTTTTCATAGCAATAAGCTAATAGCTGCTGTGATGGAAGCAGTGTGTTCATAATACATGTAGGTTGGCAAGTTTACACAGCCAAGTATATTCAGGTCTGATTCAAAATGTTGCCCAAAGTTAAAGAATCAAGTCTGATATCAATACTGGTACAGCACTGATGACTATCATTGCTGAATCATGAAAGTTGATCTGGCCTGATCTAGTGTAGATGCTTATCATGCCTGTACCATGGCTGAACCCATGATTGTATCAGGACTGATTGCCCAAAATCCATGATCCATGCCTGATATAAGGGCTGGTTTCAGTCTGAATCAGGCCTGATCAACATGATTAGATTTGGCTGTGTACATGTATATTAGTTGCCCATTGCCATGTGAGATTGGCAGCACAATTCAATGCCCAAGGAGTACATTAGCTGCATACCATTTTTCTAAATTAAATCCTCTGCCAATATTATAGTATGTAGATGTACATATTGTACTCTTAAATTGCTGTCAATTTATTTGTTGTTTATTGTTCTCTGTGTATTTATTTTAGATATAATGTGTCTACCGGTACGTCGGAGAGGATCCAACTGGGCGCTCTAATTGGAGCTTTTCAAAATGTACGAGACATCGTGAGTGACGCTAGTAGGGAAAGAGGAAAAACTGAGTAGTGATAAAGCTAAACAGTGAAAGTTTTTTTTGAAATGAAACATTAAACACAACGGAGAGAGAGAGAGAGAGATAGGACGAGGATTAATACATTAGGCTTAAAGTTAACTTCTGTCCCTCCTCTCTCTCTCTCTCTCTTTAGACACCCTAACAATAATAATAATAATAATAACAATAATAATAATAATAATTGTAATATTTAAAAGGCCAGAATGGTAATGAAAATACATACATACATACTCAATTTTGTTTATCAATGCACTAAATGTTATGATGTTTCTTTAAGAAGCAGCACACGCTCCTTTGCTTGAGACGGGAGCAATCAGTAACTTGGTTTCGATCGTCTTGGTATCTCGGGCGGTTTTTCTGGTATTTCTGGAGGCATTTCAGGATGTCTTTTCAATTGGAGGACCTCCGGCGCATTCCCGTACAAGGACTCTGTCGTTTGCACTGTCCCTGTGCTGGATTGACTAAAAGCTTGCTTTAGCTGTGTGGAGGCTTCCACGTAATGAAGTATGGCCCTGTACACAAACTTGTACTGTTGTTCCGTTTGGACCATCCCTGACCTCTGGCCGCGGGCAATCTGAACGCTTTTCTGAATATCAATATCTACGTCCCACCCCTGGCTTTCTATTAGCTTGATTATTACATCAATTATTATGTACGTACCTGTTCGGCCAATGCCGGCGCTACAATGGACGACGGTCGGGCCAGGATTAAGACTCCTAAGCTGCTGGACTTTCATGTTTACGTCTTGCATGAACGCGAGAACGACTCCCGGATCCTGGGGAACCCCATGGTCCGGCCACGCCTTGAAATGAAATTGGAAGATGTGACGAGACTCGTAGGCCCCCTCGTCGCCGCCGTCTTCCTCTGGAGCGTCCGGAGCTCTTTTCTCAACTAGGAAGTGACGCAGGATGTAATGAGAGTTGGCCGTGTCTTCCTCAAGACTTGTAACGTGAATGAGGCCATAGGTTTCCTCAGGGGACTCGGGGCTGGGCCAGTATCGTGAACATTTGTTACGTCCTCTTTCAACCTCGTTGGTAATCATCACTATCACTAGACTCCCCTCTTGCCAGACCATCCTCCAGAAGTCGTTAACGGTCGCTGGAAGACATCCCTGCGTCGCGATGTACTCGCAATCCGAATCAGGCGTCTCCCCGCTGATATAATTAGCGTTAATATAATCAGAGCCAGGGACATCAGGATCATAGCCGTCTTTGAGAATGACTCGAGTGTGATCAAACGGAAGGATGTTCTTGAATCTGTTCTTTGGCCGGTTTTCAGGTTTGACGCCTTCTTTTCGGCTGTAGAGGTGTCTAGTCTCCTGCTGCTGCATCTGCTCAAACTCCTCCCAGAATCCGGCCTTCCCGTACATGTCTTGGTTTTGTTTTTCAAGCTCTGATACCCTCTGTTTGATGTTTAGCGGGAGAAACGAGGTACTATGAAATGGACTGCGAAGATTTATGACTCGTCCGCCTGTCTCGACAAGAGGAGTCTTCCGATAATGCTCGATGAGATCGGAGAGCGAGCGGAATTGGGGACCTCCCCCCATGTCAAACATGTTGTCACGGCAGCGTATTATGACATGCGAGATCTCATCTCCGACTCGAGTTGAGAGTACGTAGTTCCCAGGAGTGTGTGCAGAAGTACGTACAAGATAGCTACCGTCCTGCCCTTTAGACATTATAAGCACTTCAGCTTCTCTCCCGTTTATTCCACCGTGAAACCATCTCTCACTCGTCACCTCGTCGCTGTACAGGGGCTGGCCTAGCTCTATGACTGTCCCGTTTCTCTCTTTTAGCTGACCCGGGTTCTCTGTGTAATATTGTATCAGCTCGGCAAGTGTGGCGAACTTTTCTCCTCCATATAGATCGTAATAGTCGCCTTGGTTCTGTATGCGAATATGTGTCACGTCGTGTTCTCTCCTCACGGAGAGGGTGAAGTCGCCAGGATTGTTCTGGCTTGGTCGGGTAAGGAAGCTCCCCGGGGTGCCCCTTTCCATGAGCATCTCTTCAGCTTTGGCACCGTTAATGTTAGGATGGAACCATCTCTTGGTCGCCATGATTGCTTAAAGCCGGTGAACAAGAGGCCACTACAGAGATAAGAGAATCACTGAGAGGGCTGTGTCTTGGGATATAGGAACTATGCGCATGCTCTGCTTAAAAATTATTATGGAATGATGGAAAGGAGGAGGGTCGTGGTATGCCTCCTTGCTTATTATCCGCATCCCACGCGTCAAAAAGGCCGACCACAGCGAATCCTTTAATCAACAACAAGAGCTTTCCAAAGCAGACCTGCTATTAGTAGAAATTATGGCCACGCAGCAGAGATCCATAGACACTTACATCAAGGTAAAGCGATAATTGTCACTGCTACAATGTAAGTACTGCAATTATCTGTTGTAGTCTGCCTATACCCAGTCAGGAAGATGGGCAAAGCAGACACAGTTCAAGGCTGAGGTCATACAGTATTGTCGTGGAATCCAGTCCTCTAATGTAGCCAGGTTCATATATACATGCCTTCTTCTTTGTTGTCAACTTTATTTTATTTTAGCTCAATGATGATGTCTTCGAAATCAACAAAAGTAATTATCATTGGTGCTCCTGGCATAGGAAAAACTTCACTTTTATTAAGGTAAATCCTGAGCTACCCTCTCTCTCCCTCTCCCTCATTGCTTGTGTATAGATATTGTCAGGACTCTTTTGAATCTAATTACAAGTCCACAATTGGTGTTGATTTCGAAGTGGAGAAATGCTCAGTATTAGGACAGTCACTGACATTACAACTGTTAGTTGACACAGCATATATTCTGTGGAGTAATTATAAATAATGTCTTTCATGTGTTTCCTGCTTTTCATTTTAGGTGGGACACTGCTGGAGCTGAGAGATTTAAAGGAGTGACAACAAGTTATTTTAGGGGAGCAAATGGTATGATGTGACAGTGTATTTATACATAATAGTAGCTATGTGCCTAGTTTAATGTGTTTTGTCGGCAAGTATGCTTGACAGAATTTGTTTTTGTACTGTATAGTTGTTGTTCTGGTTTTTGATCTCACTCAACATGATGAAACACTAGAAAAGACAAAGTTAGTTGAGAAAGAGAGAGAGAGAGAGGGGGGGAGAGAGAGGAGGGGAGAGAGAGTAAAGTTATAATCATATTATCCAATGAGATGCAGTGAGAGTGCGAAAACAACTGATACTATAAGATAATCTTAACTTTGATATTCTTCTTTGCTTAGGGAGTGGCTTCTTGAAGCAAGAGAAAGCTGTGCTAACGAGTTTGAGCTCTTTCTAGTAGGAACAAAAAGGGATGCAGTGGTACGCGTTAAATGCTGCTACATTGTAGAAATAAATGTAAATTTTTAAATATTTTTTTACAGTCAGAGCACAGATTCGAATCAATGATGCCAACAGTCCTTCATTACGCATCAATGCATGATGCTGAATTATGGATAACATCAGCTAAGACAGGTACAACTAGTAATCTACAATCAAGAGTACATATTTATGTACTTTTTGATAGTACTCACAGTCACATATCTACACTATAGAATTTTGTTCACATACAATTTTGTGAACATCAGCTTCACCTCGCCTTTTCAATACTTTGTGTAGGATTTAATTTCTTTCATTACTGGTATTCCTCGCGAAACATAACCCGCTATTAGCATTCAAATTACGACTCTGAGACTGCAACATAACCCTCTGCTTTGCCCTGCTTGTTTGGGTCATATCGTTATCAAAAGTGGATATAGTGATGTAATCTCTTGTGTGGTCATGCATGCTGCCGTTCTCATATTATATGACCCAGCAGTCATTAAATTAGATTTGGTCAATTGATATTTTTAGTGTCTCCATTTTTTATGCTGCTGTGGTGTCTCGTTATTATTATTATAGTTATTATTATCATGATGGCATGTGAGGCAATTTTTAAAAATTTGTAAAAAATTCAAATTAGATTGGAATCAGCTCAAACTTTCTTCAAAACATAAGAACATGTATATGCGTCAAAAAACTTTATAAAAGTGAAGAATTCTCTCCTTTTTGTTTTTGACACAATGTCTGAACATTGTTTGAATGTAATGTCATTTCCTTCCTTTGTGTCTTGTGTAGGAGACAATGTAGCAGAGCTGTTTCAAAGGATTGCCATCATATCAATGGAGAACTTAGTCATGAAGGAGCTCTCAAGACTAAGAAAGGATGAAATCGCTCGTCAAGTCCAGCTGGAAAAATCGACGCTAATAAGTGAGTTAATCCACTCAAGGAGAGAGTTTTAGTTTTTTTTTCTCTCTAGGAATAAAAGTTGAAGACAAATCCTCATCAATTGACAGGAGAAGAGAATGCTGTTTGAGATAGTTTCTAGTGTTAGTTTTTATAATTATTATTTTTTTAAAGAAAAGAGACAATATCACACTAGCTTTTTATTATATTTTAACACACACACGCACACACTGTCTATGACCCTCTCACTCTATATGATACTACACTATTATATACTAATAAAACAAAAATGTAAAAATGACAATAATGAAACTGTGAAAAAGAGAGAGATTCTTTGCAATCAATCATGATTTTGTCATTCATATTTTTCTGGTTCAATAAGGTGATGAGGAAAACAGTCTGTTTTAGGCAGAGTGTTGCTGAGTTTTAAGTCTTGTCTATTTCTTGCAACACCTCTTGGTTATTTTACGACTGACGTAAACTGACATATATACCAGTGGTAGTAATATCAGTGTTATGCTTAATGAGATAAAACCTTTGCCTAGTTGATGAGATTCTGATTGAACTAGCATTGTTACTTTGATTAGTATCATCACACTGAACATGAATACATCAAGGGTATTGTTCCACTCCTTCTTATAAGGTTGGACAGTGACTATTAGACACATGACCATTATCATTGTCATCACTTGTAGCATACCCTCAACTACACTGTCCATTGCTGACATCATTACTCCAAGCACAACAATCCTCAAGATGAAATATACACAAGAGAAGCTCCTGGCATCTCTTGTATCTTCTGTTCCGATTCTGTAGCAGCCTTGGAATGAATCCATGAAAGCTCTCAGTGCACGATGGTTTAAATGTGTACGATGAAGACATCTCTGTACTACCTGTAGAGGATACAGTAGCAATATCAATGGTAATGGTATCACAATGAGAGAGAGGACGATTATTGATATCATCATTAACCAGATGTGCTTAGAGCTACCATACTCCACTGAAGCATCCATGTAAAGTAGTTTCATACCCTTCACTTCACCGTTTGCACTGTACACTGTATTAGGTAACAATACTAGGAATGA
>NW_003546414.1:105045-108969 GCF_000090795.2 Amphimedon queenslandica | reverse complement strand
GAAACCAGGAAATACATCAATGCTTAGACTAGGCACAGTCTCTTGTATTGTAGCAGGTGAAGTGAAGACTTGTTTACTGCAAGTACTGTCCTTGTAGTGCCAGTTGCTCCAACAGAAAGGTGACAACTCGGAATAATTTACCAGTTTATTTTCAGCACAGGAGAGGACAGAGGTGGCAAATATTGAGTTCCCTTCATGATCGGCAGTGTTTCCTTGGAATATAAATGAACTAGTATTACTGAATTGTATAGTACATTGAACACGGGTCATAGGGAGAGCATAGTTATCAAAATAGTTTGATGCATAAATAGCACCTCCTTTATCATTAGCAGTATTATTATAAAATATCAATTTTGATCCATCCATTACTATTAAACTGGCTTGGTTTAACAGTGCTATTGCACCACCAAGCTTACCTATGTTTTCTTTAAATATGACACTAGTACCAGGCAGGACTATTAGCTGTGCTCCTGACATTACTATTCCTGTGCCCATGCTTTCTTTAATCTCCAGAATAGGAGGTTCAACTCTGATGGACATTTTATTGCTGTAAACAATCCCTTGGCCTACAGTGACATTGCTTTTATTGGTGATAAAGCTACTAATTATTCTTCCCTCGATTACTGGCATAAGCAAGTATCCTGTTGATGGCCCTGGCAATACAGAAAAAAAGTAAGTGGAACCCACTTCAGCTCTATTATATTCAAGTTTAATGCCTCTAATGCTGAAGGAATTGGTATGAGCTATTTTTGTTGATTGCCGTACAGCCGAAACACTTATTGCACCTCCTGAAAATGCAACATTTTTTGAAATCATTCCCTTGTGAAAAGAAACATTGTTATAGCCAGTAATTAGACTGTGTGGGTCAAGCAAGTATTGTATGCTAAGTGTCCCTACACACTTTTGCTTGACTCTACTACCTGAGGTACTGTTGTAGCACTTGTGGCCATATATATTACTGGCAGTTACCAATACTGTATTGCGATTTGCAGTCCCGACAAAAGCTAGGTATAGACAGGATCCCTGCATTGCATGGTTACCATTCATGTAAGAGCTCCTTATATTCATACTGTTGTTAGCAGTGTGGTATACTGCTGCTATTGCACCTCCTTTTGTATAAGCTTCTCCTATTAATCTGTTGGAGGATAAGATACAATGATCCATGGTAATACTAGAGCTACCTCTAGTCTGCAATATGTATATGCTACCTCCACCAACTAGATCATGTCTGCGATTATTAATGTGTACTTGGGCCTTTGAGAAAATTACTTGACCCAGTAATATTTGACCTCTGCAGTTTAGCAGCTTCAATGCAGTACCTTTGGAAGAAGAGAAGATTGAATTTATAATGGTGATGTTTTCGACATGTTCAAATGCAAAGACTGCTGGCCAAACAACAGTGAGGAGATTGCTAGTGAGTTCAGACCCACAATTACCAAAGACCACTCTGATGATTGAGATGTTGCTTGAATTGAAGAAAGAGAGACCAGATTTTCCTGCTTCTGTGCACCTGATGATACTGGATTCAATCCTATCACTTAGAAGAAGAGAGAAATTAGTAATCCCATCAAATCTAAAGTCTCTATTGAGAACTTCTTTTGTGTTGTTTAGCAAAATGGTCACATTAAAAGTGTATGTTTTGTTCTCTACCAATTCCAGTGCCTCTGTTAAGTTTCTGACTGAAATGATTGACTCATTTCTCTTGCTGTTTTCACCTGCAACTAGGATTACTGTACAATGAACAGCAGTCACAATGAAAGAAAGGACAAAGAAAGATACAAAGAAGTTGCTCATATTCTCTTCTCCTCTATACTGACAATCAAAGTGACTATTGATATTCCTTCTCCTGTTTCCTTTCCATGTTGTTATGGACTGCAAAGTTTGTTTAATTATAAGAAACAACTAATATTATTGTATAATCAGGCTGCTCAAATCAAACACTGAAAGCACAAACTGTGAAGCTGTAATTTGTATTACTGAACAGAATCTTGATTATGTGTGAAGTATGCAAAGTGTGATAGCTCCGGTGTCTGCATTTGTTTCAAAATTATCACCTGGATTGTGATCAAAATAATTACTAAAATAAACAAAAAGGAATCGGAGATATAAGGTGAGACATGATTGGAGATACTAGAAGGATTACGTGTGTCTATTAGAGATTAAAGATGCACCTTGCATTCTTTATCCTTCTCACTGCTCTTTTCTTGTCTACTTATGGTACATTGATCAAAGTAGGAGAGACTCAAAGTAAAGAAGATCCAGCAGTCGTGATTGTCAATTCATTAGTTGGAGCATTGGAGCTGGTAGAGAATGGTACGTATGATTTCAATGTGTCAATTCTACTTTTGAGGGGTGAGGAAAATTTGGATAGAAGTTTCAGATTAAGAGGGATTAAAAGTTTCTCTCTTCAAACGAGTAACGATACTTGGATTCAATGTCTTCATGCTGGCATTTCTTTCTTTAACTCCAGCAATGTTGTCATCAGTAAAGTGTATTTTAGCAATTGTGGATCCAACTTCACCAATAGTCCTCTCTCTGTTACTTGGCCAGCAGTTTTTGCTTTTGAAGATGTAGAAACAGTTACTTTCACTAACACATTCTTCTTAAATTCTAAAGGTACTGCAATAAAGTTTTTAAATTGCAAAGGTGACATATTAATTAATGAAATATTATTCTCAATGGCCCAAGTACACATTAATAACAGTCGGCATGATCTAGTTGGTGGAGGTAGTGTATACATATTGCAGACTAGAAGTAGCTCTAGCATTACTATTAATAAGTGCTTGTTTACCTCCAATAGATTAATTGGAGGAGATCATACAAAAGGAGGTGCTATAGCAGTCGTATACAATCACTCAGCTAATAACAGTCTGGTTATTAAAGGTGTCTATATGAATGGTAACTACGCAATGCAAGGATCCTGTTTTTATCTGGTATTTTTTGGTACTGCTAATCACAATCAAGTATTGATCACAGAAGCTAATACAATGGAGAGTATGATTACTGGTCACAAATGCTACAGCAGTACTTTGGGTTATAATGTAAAGCATAAATGTATGGGAACTCTTAATATACAATATCTGCTTGATCCCTATAGTCCAATGGCTGGTTATAATGCTTTTTTAATGAATCAGACAATATTAACGCATAATGTAGCTTTTGCAGGAGGTGCCCTAAGTGCATTGGCAGTAAGGCAATCAACAAAAATAGCTCATACCAATTCATTAATCATAAATCACTTTACAAGCATGGTTTCTAATAGAGCTCAAGCTGGATCTACATTTTATTTTTCTGAGCTCCCTGGAGCCCCATTAGGTTACCTGCTAATGCCTATGATCCAGACTTACATTATAGGTAGCCAAATTACAAATTATAGCAATGTGACTATTGGACAAGGAACTGTTTACAGCAACAAAATGTCTCTTTTCTTAGGCTTTAATGAAAGTAATTTTCGTAACTGCATTGGAACAGCAATAGTAATGTCAGGAGCACAGCTAATAGTCCTGCCTGATATTGTAGTAAGGTTTTATTCAAACACAGGTAAGCTTGGTGGTGCAATAGCACTGTTAAACCAAGCCAGTTTAATAGCAATGGATGGATCAAAATTGATATTTTATAATAATGCTGCTAATGATAAAGGAGGTGCTATTTATGTATCAAACTATTTTGATAACTATGCTCTCCCAATGACTCATGCTCAATGTGCCATACAATTCAGTAATACTATTTCATTTATATTCCAAGGAAACACTGCCGATCATGAAGAGAACTCAATATTTGCCACCTCTGTCCTCTCCTGTGCTGAAAATAAACTGGTAAATTATTCCGAGTTGTCACCTTTCTGTTGGAGCAACTGGCACTACAAGGACAGTACTTGCAGTAAACAAGTCTTCACTTCACCTGCTACAATACAAGAGACTGTGC
>NW_003546414.1:98238-104315 GCF_000090795.2 Amphimedon queenslandica | reverse complement strand
GGTAGACTCAGTGAGGAACTGGAAGATACAGACCTCGTTCATTGATGCATTTGCTACATTTCTAGTCCTCTCTTACACTAAACTCTGCTCGGTCTCATTCCTAGTATTGTTACCTAATACAGTGTACAGTGCAAACGGTGAAGTGAAGGGTATGAAACTACTTTACATGGATGCTTCAGTGGAGTATGGTAGCTCTAAGCACATCTGGTTAATGATGATATCAATAATCGTCCTCTCTCTCATTGTGATACCATTACCATTGATACTGCTACTGTATCCTCTACAGGTAGTACAGAGATGTCTTCATCGTACACATTTAAACCATCGTGCATTGAGAGCTTTCATGGATTCGTTCCAAGGCTGCTACAGGATCGGAACTGAAGGTACAAGAGATGCCAGGAGCTTCTCTTCTGTCTACTTCTTTTTGAGGATTGTCGTGCTTGCAGTTCTGATGTCAGCAATGGACAGTGTAGTTGAGGGTATGCTACAAGTGATGACAATGATAATAGTCGTGTGTCTAATAGTCACTGTCCAGCCTTATAAGAAGGAGTGGAACAATACTCTTGATGTATTCATGTTCAGTGTGATGATACTAATCAAAGTAACAATGCTAGTTCAATCAGAATCTCATCAACTAGGCAAAGGCTTTATCTCATTAAACACAACACTGATATTACTACCACTGGTATATATGTCAGTTTACGTTTGCGTGAGGCTAATACAAAAGTTTTGCAAGAAAAGAAATGTTCGAACAACTTTCTATGATGCGATTCAATTGAATCCTGATATGACTTTGTAACTTTACTTTTTAAAAAGAAGAGTAGATTAAAGTTAATTTTAGATATTAATAATAATAATTCTTTACTATTATACTTTAATGCAAACTTTTTGGGCTCAATATTAAATTCAGTATTAAAATAAATTCCAGCAGTTCACTTCCTGCTTCAAGACAGGCGGGTCATCCATATTGGCCAAGCAATGGATCCCGCAAGAAGATCTCCTTTTCTCTTTCTTCTTTTATCATTAATCTACTCTATTAGTCTTTACAGTTTACCAGGGAGCTCTAATGCCCAGTTGCTAGGTGAGAATGGCAGTGGGTCAGCCTCTGGAAGCGGTGGAGGTCTGCGTGAAGACTTTGGTAAGTCGGCATGGCATTTTAAGCTACAAAAATATAATATTTTGTGTGCTACATGAACATTTCAGTGCTGTTTAAAAATACATCTTACTCCTTCCTCATCTTGTACATTGCAGACCCAGTCATAGTACAAGGTCCTACATCACAAGCTGTTGTAGTGGAAGAATCGATCGAGCTCTTTTGTTTTGCAAATTACACTGACACAATTGAGTGGCTCAAAGATGGCAGCATAGTCTCATCCTCCATGACTGTTGTGGCGGTTGAGACAGAAGATGATGACGTGTTGCAGAGCATTCTAAGTTTTAATGCTAGCTTGACTGATAGCGGTGAATATGTCTGTAACGCCAGCAACAGATTTGGGCATGTTTTGTCTAACACTGCTACTGTTACAATATTACGTAAGTCAAGCACCTTTCTCTCTCTCTCTCTCTCTCCTTCTTTATCTTTCTCTTATACTTTTCTTCTCCTTTCTCTTCTCCCCCCGCTCTCTCTCCCTCATAGTAAGATGCTTGAGTGTGCATATTGTGCAATACAATTGATATTCACACCACTTACTCTCAACACTACTTGTTTTTACTCCGCTACTTGATACTATACAAACTATCATATGTAGCAACAGTAGTGGCACATGGCATTTGTATAATATGCATAGTAACATAATGCTTGAGAGATTAATACATGCCATAGCTAAATTAAAATATTTTGGCATCGGTAACTTTCATGAAACCATTGACAGTACATGAATGAATGTAATATTATTATTTTTTGCTTTTATAAAAGGATTCATGAGCTATATATAGTGTATTTCTTATTTTTCTATTCTAGATCCAGCTAATATCACAGTGTCTCCTAGTGGCCAGGTCATTATAAATGAAACAGATGATGTCATTCTCACCTGCCAAGGATTCGGAGTCCCTCTACCATCTCTCACCTGGTTAAGCAATGAAACAATGCTCGGTTCTGGTGGGGGCCCACTAGGATTTTCAATATTAACTAATGTCAGCGATGAGGTTGAGATTACAGTTAGTACTGGTTTGGATTCCCAAGGACGAGCGGTGACTCTCTCCCTCCTAACGTTGTTCAGCGTAATGAAAGCTGAAGAGGATATAACTTACACTTGTAACGGTGATAATGGAGTTGTGAATGACATTGGAGCAATTAGCAGTCTTTCCGTATCGCTCATTATTCAAGGTAAATGTAACTTTATGAGCATTTCTGTCTGTGCTTGTTGTACTTATAACACACAGAGTGTTCAAACTCTTGATGCCATGCTTGAATAGTGAAAAGATATTATTACCTACCCCTCCTGTATGAAATGTAATTTGCATACTAGCTCTAACATGTACTAGTTGTTTCTTTCACATTACCTTTTTTGGGATGATAAATAAGTTTCCTAGTAAATCAATTACAT
Organism: Amphimedon queenslandica; assembly: GCF_000090795.2. NCBI lineage: Eukaryota > Metazoa > Porifera > Demospongiae > Haplosclerida > Niphatidae > Amphimedon > Amphimedon queenslandica. The sequence goes on along the minus strand of NW_003546414.1, from coordinate 101,769 downwards.
TATAACATTATAATTGTTAGCTAATTGAACTCTACTATTTATATATTAACCAGCTATGCTTGTTTTCCTCATTCAATACATGTCAATGGCCACATTCTTTTTCCTATAGCATTGTGTTTCTTCTCTCTAACAATAACATTATTCTTTTTCTAGTCCCACCGTCTGTTTCAGTCAATGGTCGTCGTACAGTTTTAGGTGTCGTTGGTGAGAGTGTCACGTTATCATTTAACATTACTAATGATGATCCACGAGTCACCACTAATGGCCTACAATGGATATTCACTAATCTTGAGGGCTCTACCGATATCACTGGTTCAAACATTGATGGTTTTACTTTCTCTGGGGACTTGTTGACCCTGAGTATCATCGGAGTGTCTCATAGTAATGAAGGTAACTATACTTTAATAGCGAGGAACCCTGCTGGTTCAGCTGAGTCTACTGTTAGTCTTGAGGTGGAAGGTAAGGAATGGCATTTTCTGTTTACCTTTTATGCTTTCTCCATCTGTCTCCTTTTCTGTTTCTGTTTCTCCTTTTCTTTATGTCCTTGTCTTTGTTTATTTATGTTCTCTTTCCAAAACAATTCTCTCTCTCTCTTTCTCTCTCTCTCTCTCTCTCTCTCTCTCTCTCTCTCTCTCTCTCCCTCTCCCTCTCTCTCTCTCTCTCTCTCTCTCTCTCTCTCTCTCTCTCTCTCTCTCTCTCTCTCTCTCTCTCTCTCTCTCTCTCTCTCTCCTCTCTCCCTCTCTCTCTCTTTATTATCCAGCTGGCCCAGTGATCATTGATGCTCCTGCTAGTCAGCAGGTCCTCACTGGTCAAGATGTTCTGCTGAATTGTACTTCTGCCTCAGAACCACTTCACTCCGTTGTCTGGTTCTTTAATTCAAGTACAGAGATTGTTAGATACAACGCTACTACAAGAGATTTGTAAGAGGAGAGAAAGGAGGAGAGAGAGGAAAGAGAGAGGGAGTAAGGGTACAATATAATGCTTCTCAATTACTACAACTATCCCTTTTCCTTGTACCTATATACACACATGAACAGCTTCCTCATTTCTAATAATAAATATATCTTTGAAGACCCCTCCTCTCCAACATACGGCTCATTAACTATCAGGAATGCCTCATTAGCTGATGCTGGACAATACACATGCGTTGTATCCAATATCCACATGACACAGTCGGCCTATGCTTCTCTGAGAGTCCAATGTGAGTTTAATGATACTGGTAATGAGTGATATGTCATTTATAGCATATGTGCATATATACATAAACTGAAGCCATAGTGTCATTGGTATATGCATGCACACGCATGGTCTGTTTTTGCTGTAAAGATTTTCAAGTTTAGGAGCTGCGATTAAATCCTTGTTCATTATGTTAACTGCATTTTACTTTGTCTTACATACCTGTTACTATTAAAGCACTTCTATGTACATCTATTCTGTGACATGATTGCATTGCTGTACACATATAGCCCATTACTTATTGTTACTTATTGCGCCTGGAAAACGGATATTGTTACGAACGTGTCTGGGCTTCAATTAGCACATCCAATTAAATTATGTCATTATTATTATTATTATTATTATTATTATTATTATTATTATTATTATTTTCATAATGCCATTTCACTCACATGTGTTTGTTGTCATTTTTATTATACCTACTAATTGATTTATTTAATTGTCCCTTCTCTCTCTCTATCCACACACACGTATAGTGCCTCCTAATGTAAACATTTCCTCCTTCCCACTGTCTGGAATTTATGGTGACACAGCTTCATTTACTTGCACTGTCAGGGCGTTCCCCACTCCTACAGTCACTTGGATTATCAATGGTAGTATTATTAATCCTGCCACTGATCCAGGAGCTAGTGTTAGTTTTTCTATGCCAGAGACGGATACTTCTGTTAGTGTGCTAACACTCAGTAGTTTGACCCTCGATGACAATGGAGGTTATCAGTGTCACGCTGTCAATGACTTGGCGGAAAGGGTTGAGGCTCTTTCCGAGTCTTTTAATTTCTCTGTGTTCCGTAAGTTTAAGTTTTGTATATTGCATTACTCAACTTTGTACATGTATGTAGAAAGTTTGAGCTGATTCCGACTTTAATTTTTTGAGTTATGACCGTATTTTAAAACTTCAAATTTCAGAAAAGTACACTGTACTATAGCCCATGGTTTTTCCCAAAAAATGGCTCCAAAATTACCTCCAATTTTTATTACAATTTCTCATACATATTGATGTACTTAAGCTATGTAGAAAGTTTGAGCCGATTCCAACTTCAATTTTTCAAGTTATGGCCATTTTTTTAAACTCCAAATTTTTGGAAAAGTACCCTGTACTATAGCCCATGGTTTTTTCTGAAAAATGGCTCCAAAATTACCCCCAATTTTTATTACATTTTCTGATACATATTGATGTACTTAAGCTACGTAGAAAGTTTGAGCTGATTCCGACTTCAATTTTTCAAGTTACAGCCATTTAAAAAAAACGCCAAAATTCTGAAAAATACCCTGTACTATAGCCCATGGTTTTTCCAAAAAATGGCTCCAAAATCACCCCCAATTTTTATTACATTTTCTAATACATATTGATGTACTTATGCTGTGTAGAAAGTTTGAGTCGATTCCGACTTCAATTTTTCAAGTTACGGCCAATTTAAGAAAACGCTAAAATTCTGAAAAATACCCTGTACTATATTATAGCCCATGGTTTTTTCTGAAAATTGGCTCTGAAATCACCCCCAATTTTTATTACATTTTCTGATACACATTGATGTACTTAAGCTATGTAGAAAGTTTGAGTCGATTCCGACTTCAATTTTTCAAGTTACGTGTACATGTAGCATCATACCCCTGTAGTGTTATTGTATTGTATTAATTAATTCTACATTTTGTGTTACTAACTAATGAACATGTGCCCTATAATCACTACTAATTATTATTAATTAGTTTTATTCTAATGTGCAATGGGATATGTCTGAAGAATTAGTATTTTAATTAGTAGTTTCGTTTATTTAGCAATGTCCTTGTGATAGTACCTGCTGCTATCCATCTAAACACATTCCTTTATCTTCCTTCCCTCTCTTTCTCTCTAATGTACAACTACATTTCATTTATATCTACTCCCTCATATCTCTAATATCTCATTCTTCATTCTCTCCTCTCTCTCTCAGATCCTCCTAATGTAACTACTCTTGAGCCAAGAGAGATCATCATAAACCAAACACAACCAGCAAACTTCACATGTCAAGCTTACGGAATACCAACTCCATCCATCAATTGGATAAACGTGTCCAGTGGATTGATAGTACAACCAGTAACTGGTCTCATTGATATAATGGAGACCTTACTGCCTCCAACTACACTACAGTCAGTACTAGTGTTTAGCAATGGATTAAAGACTGATGAGTCAATATATACTTGTATTGGAATCAATAACATCACCAATATAATACAGTCACCAGAACAAGACAATATAACCTTATTAGTACAAGGTAATGTATAAGGGTAAATACATGTAAATGTATTTTTATTTTG